>NC_053117.1:35775993-36050993 GCF_010015445.1 Perca fluviatilis
AATGGAGAGAGTGGAATAAATTGAGAAAGAAGACAGGAATAGTGGAGAAGGATGGTAGGAATGAGAGATAGTGGATGCAGACAGTGAAATGTGTGAGTGGAATGGATAGAAGGATGGAATGGAAAGAGAGAAAGAGGAGGGGATTAATGATGGATGCATGTAGGTAATGGGAAGGATATGGATGGGGAGGAGCCGAAAGATGAATGAGTGGAGGTGGATAGAAAGGGAAGGAGGAAGGAAAGAGCCAAAGAATGGGAGTGGAGCCCAGTGGAAAGGAATGGAATGGAAGAAGGAAGAAGGAATGGAAGGAAGAAAGGAAGAAGAAGGTTGAGTGGTGGACAGGAAGGAATGACGAAAGGAATGGGATGGAAGGAAGAAATGAAGAATGGAAACAGTGGAACACATATATAAATAAGAGCCATTAGTATAAATATATATAAATAGGACTATGTGTTTCCTCACTAACCAAACAGATAAACAGAGTAACTGATGCTTGAAACAGGAAAACACTCCGCTCAGATATCAAACTGGTTTAACTAGTTACCTGTGTTTTTCTTGAGGGTATTAATGGCTTAATATACTGCCCTTTGTGACCTTGTGCATGTTTACATAAAGGGACTGTCGAGTGTGTAAACAGCGGCCCCGCCCCGTCTGCTTGACAATGAAATGTATGTTTTGCACAGTCAGCTCACATATTAATGTTCAATAACCTCCACATTGTGTCTTCTGATGCCCCTTAGGGCACATTTGTAGCTCCAAAACCACTAAATGTGTTGTAAGTTCTGTCTGACACTTTTGTTTCATGGCCTGTAGTGACACATAAGAGACTGCAGGGGGCACTAGCAGGGCTGCAGATCATTGAACCATTAGTAGAATAATTTGGAAGTATGATGACAGTGTGACTGAGCAGACCGTTGGCCTCGGTCAGTGTCGACGCTGCATTTTACTTTCTGCTGACAGCACACTAAGAGAGAAAAGCTGATGAAAACTGCTACCTCCAACATGTTTATTATCTTCAAAGAGGGGAGAGGAGGGACAAGAAAAAAAGCGAGGGTGATGGGAAATGTAGTCTTAGTTTGTAGAAACACTGAGGTGAGACATGGTAAATGAAGGGGGGAAAAAAAATCATAAAAATCAATAAACTAACTGTAAAATTAACTGCGGGATTTCTCTGATCTTTCCGGCCTGAAATACACCTCTCATTGCTCCAGGATACTCCAGGATACTCCAGGACTACAGGGGATCGGTGTGTACTCACCCACTTTCTCAGGGTCAGACACTGATATGTGAATGTCGAATGAATCGCCGCCCTCCTCCTCTTCAATCTACACAAGAAAAAAAATAAAAAATAATTAAAGACTTGTAAAAAGAGTCGCTGTCATTTTTCCAAATGTTTCAGGTTTCCAGACATTTATTCCTGAAAAAGAAGATTTTATCAGTATATGATGACAAAGTTAACAACAAGGTGGAATATTTAAATGTACAATATGTAATTTTCTGCCGTTAGGGGTCTCTCAATCAAAACAATAACATTGCAGTAACTTTTTTGTCTCCGTTAGGATTCCTTTGGTGTTCATTGTTCAGGAGGTTTTTATCCGCAGAGGTCTCCTCCTCCTCAATACAAACCGACTCGCTGATTAAAACCGGTGTTGTTCGGAGTAGGGGCAGTGAGCTGTGAGCCGAGCTACCGCTAGCGTTTGCTCAGCTTGTTTCTCTGATAACTTAAGATCCAGACGTCCTATGACTAAAATCCTTTATCTGGTTAAAATATATAGTTTAAAAACACCAAGATCTAAAAAGTGTATTGTAAAAATGTGGCTTATAAGGCTCCAGGGTAGCTCACCTGGTAGAGCGCGCATATATATATATAGAGGCCCAGTCCTCGCCACAGCTGCCGCAGGTTCGCTTCCGACCTGCGGCCCTTTGCTGCATGTCATTCCCCCTCTCTCTCTAGAGCTGAAGATCTTTGCCCGAACTCGACGGGACCCGACGGGTTCGGTCTTAATTTCTATTATTTTACACGGGCTCGGGCCGGGCTCGGGCCGGGCTTGGGCTTGCGCTTCGGGTTGCATGGTAAATGAGCGGTCAGCTGATGCGTTTCGATTAGAGTGAAAATGGATCCTGAGGAGGTAAAAACGGAGGCTGGTCTCTGGAGGACTTAGCCGGTTTCTTTGTTCCAACTTCCAAGTGGCCTATAGCCTCCGTTATTCATGAATAAATTATGTTAAAACATGTATAAATGACTAATTTTTTACGAAAGACAAAGGAGCAGTCTCTTTTTTCTTTCTCTCCCTTTTCCGCCGAGTGATGCGTGTGCCCGCTCGCGGTGTGAAGCGCGTGTCCGCGCTATTCTCCGACACTCTAATGACTGCTGATAGACGGCCTTTTGTACAGTCGGGCTGTAAACAGGTTCGGGCTTTTAAAAAGCTGTCAATCAAAATGTACTTGTCGGGCTCGGGCCGAACTCTGGCGGGCTCGGGCCTTTTCGGGCCGTACTTTTAAGGCCCGATTACAGCTCTCTCTCTCTCTCTCTCTCTCTCCCCCTTCAAGTCTAAGCTGTCCTGTCAATAATAAAGGCCTAAAAAATTAAATAACTCATGCGGCTTAAAACTGGATAAAAAGTTAAATTCTTACAGCTTCTGGCATCCAGCCACAACGCTGACGCATGCACAAAAGGGGATATGACGCCATCGACAGGCAACCGCATGTAACGGATCGTTACGCATAATAAAATGACAGATTTCTCTACGTTTGAACATTGTTGGAAACATTTGGGATAATGGAAGCACACTTAAATGTGAAAATGTAACATATTCTACCTTTTAAGAAGGCTTCTGAGAAAAAAAAAAAAAAAAAAACTTTTTCTCCTTATGTGTATCTGAAGAATATAATTGTGAATTTCTTCTCTGGGGATCGATAAAGTCTTAGCTTATTTTATATGAAGCTCATTAAATAAAAAATGACAACTAAACATTGTTCAAGACAAACTTAAAAAAGTCAAGACGTCATGTGAGAACATAACAATTGTCCCTCCTGGGCCACCACAAATGAGTCATGGGAATTCTCCGTCTTCAAATGTTCTGTTATCAGTGAGTTATCAGCTTTTTGAGTGTTTTAATGGCAAACAAAGCACAATGAGATTATATCTAAAATAACCAACATGGTAAAAAGCTTCACAGCCCATCTAAGTAAAAACACCATAATAATGGGATAATATTTTAGCAATAAACACCAGGAGTGCCCTGTGTAAAAATAATAATAACAGTGGCGTTTGAGTGCCTTCACCTCGTCGAAGGAGGAGTGTGTGAACATGTCGTCGTGAAGGCCGATGCGAGGGGTGAGGACGGAGGTGGGAGGGGTGATGGGCGTGATGGCGGGCGACGGGCCGTCAGACAGCAGGACGTCTCTCTCTGGACTGTCCAACGAAACCTCCTCTGTGGCCTCTAGGACAGGACAAACAGAGACAGAGTGTGTGTGTGATGTATGCTGATATCTGTATATACACCGTGATGTATACCTGATAAACTTAGATTATATAGATTCAGTTAAAAGATTCAGAAAGTGAAAAAAATTAAAAAGTAACGTAAAAAGTAGTTACAAAACATGCTGAGCCTTTTCCTGTGTTTTTCTTTTTCTTTATCTGTGTTGTGCCAAATGATAAAATAATTGTCGGCAAATCAACAATGCACTTTTTACCATGTTTATCTAATTTTAATATTGCACTCCTACCACATGTCAGACATTTAAAAAAAAGAGATATACTGATACCACTTTCTTTAGACCAAGTACAAGTATTTAAAAAGGTGCACTATGAGTTCCTGCATGGTTTTAGCGCAATTTCATTTTTGTCTCAAATCGCAGGCATCTCTCCTTGACCCGCTAGCTGCCTGCCCCCTGAGTACACTGTGAAAAAGCCCGGTCTCGGGAGACAACACAGGGGCCGTAGACGTCAAACAAACACTAGGGGCACAGGCTGTGCACCAAAATACAACACCACGTTCCAGCCAATCACTGACAAGATGGTTGCGGGAGGGGGTGGAGGTTAGGGACAGTTAGTCAGTTAGTCATGATGGAAATGGAAAACATGAGGGGGTGGGGCAAGCTTGCTCTGTTTTGTTTGGAATTTACTTGGAACGTCAACAGAAGTGTCCATGCAGGAACTCATAGTGCACCTTTAAGTTTGTGTATTAGCCGATACAGAGTGCCAATAGGAGTACTTACAGTAATAATATCATAACAGTTCCAACAATTACTTGTAAAACATGCATTAGATTAGATTAGACTTTTTATTTGTCCCCGTAGGGCAATTTGTGCATTATTTGCACCTGTATGCATAATGACTTTACGATGACTTCACCAGGAAGTCCTGTCGGTGACCACACACCTTCGTTGTTTGTTTACATAACTCGCTCACAGGGAAGGCAAAATGTTGCCACACCGGTGACTTCATGGAAGCAGGAGGATTTCCCAGTACTGTTGTTTCTCCGTCATCTCAGACTCCGGCAGTGGCCACGGTGTCTGAAAAAGTGCAGCTGCAGGCTACCGGTAAGCTAAGCTATCTTTAACTACAGACTGTTGCACGGTGTTGTAATCCTTTCCAGTGAAACACAGCCACCCTAGACGCTTTATAACCATGTTTAAGCCAGCTCCTAGCTAACGGTAAATTAAAGTTACCTGCTGCCAAAGGTAATGCTAACTAGCGGCATAAACAGTGATGCTGAAGTGATGATCGGGTGGTATCGGGTTCGGTTGTATCGAAGTGGTTTTATGACTGTTGGATCCGATACTGGTATCGATGCATCCCCATTTAAAAACAAATAAGTTCAAAATCGATGCAGCAAAACCAGAGATATCCTCTTTTTATTCCATGCATTCTTCTTCCTTGGCAGAACCTGGGGCCTACATTACCCACAATGCAACTCAAGCGCCGACAGTTCGGTCAGAAGTTCGGGTGTTTTATGCTAGTAGTAGCAGCTAATGTATCCTGCAGCAAAGATGAGCTATAACTTCTTTCTAACTCCACACCTCCAGATTTCATTTATTTTCAAACGTGTAGTCTTCAGCCCCAACCGAAGCTGACTCAAGTGACATCACTTGAGGACATTTATCAGTTTTCACACAGCTTATACAACTTTATTAACATATGCAGTAGTACTCCAGTATTACTTTATATAGAGATAAGACAAAATAAGATGGAACTTTATTTATCCCAAGGGAAATTGTAGCAGCTGCAGTACAAAGTAGAAAAGAGTGAAGAGCGGTGTGTGTGTGTGTGTGTGTGTACCTGCAAACAGGTCCTCTGGATCATCATCGAACAGTGAATCCTGTTTTGGTCCGTTTGAGTTGGTGCTTATGTCCTCAGCAGGTAGACTGGCTGGTTCTGACTGCACACCGACACACAGACACACACAAAATATGTCACTTTTTGTGAAGCAGGAAAAGGGATCCTATAAAAAGCTTTTTTACAAGGAAAATAATAGTAATGAAAGAATACATTTTGGTCAGGTTGGGTAATCAATCATAGACCGACTAATAGTACTTAATGCAGCTATTGTAAAAGTCCTCCATTCTGCATCCATGTAGCAAAGACCCCCCCCCCCCCCTTTTAAATATTCAACAACAACTGAACGTGCATTCATTAACATTGTCCTTTAAGGTCGGTAGTAACATCAGTTCTACGTCACAGCAGCAAAGTATCTCAACTTAAAGGAAAAGAAAAGTGGAAGCTCTGCAGCGGCCACATCTGTGTCATCCATCCTGCTGAACCACAGCACTTCCTGTGCGCCTGCGAGGAAGCAGCCAGCTGCTCCACAAACTGATGGATCAGCAGCAGCTCGTTGCAGATCAGTAATGAATGACTAACGCTACATTACGGAAAGCAGAGGGAGATCTGTGTAATCACTGTACGTAAGGAGCGCAAATATTCCAGATAATGACAATACAGTTTCAGAGTCTGTGGGGGCTTATTCCAGTTAAGTGAAACAGAAGGACTGTTTGCGTGATTAAAGTTGCAAACCACGGCACATTGTCCCCGATCGGCTGTCCAACTTGAAAACTACCGGACATATTTCCATGAAATGTACTCATCACATTCATGCTTTAGTGCAGAAAAATGTCTGAATGGAAATTGTGGTGCATTGGCAGGCTGTTGCAGCTGCTACTACAGCAGAGAATTAACAGATTAGACTAATTCTCATTCAAAGTAGGAATTTTAGTTTATTTAAAGCAAATCTGTGATCAGTATTTATAGTAAGGCTGGTACCTTCCAAAACAAAAACCCTTTAATCCACAAGAAAGCTTTCTCATAACTAGCTTTGAGGACAATCATAGATATGTAGAAGAACTGCAAATTGCTCTACATCACTGTTCATAACAAACAATACAAATATTTAAAGCTAACCACTATAGCAAACTCAAATAGCTAACACGAATAGAGCCCATCAACACCAACTGGGGAATTAGGGGCCAATTGAGGCCAACACAGTGAAATAACAGAATAAACTAGAAGGGCACTCAGAGAGTGTAGACCTCCTCCAAGGCATGCCCTATTTTACAATGTTAATGCAGTGTGAATTTCCCGGTCGCAAAATTGTTTTTCCGAATTAATCTGACACTACATGAATGTAGCATGAACGTCTTATCAATCAATCTTATCAATGTTTACAAAAGTGAAAAATAATTTGTGTATCCACCCTGTGATTTGGAAAATGTAATAGGTACTTTCTTGGCCCATGCTACACCCTTCCATGAAGTTTTATTAAAACCGGGCAAGTAGTGTTTCTGTAATCCTGCGGATAGATAGACAAACAAACCGATTCAAAAACATAACTCTTTGGCAGAGGTAATAACTTCATGAAAACAACTTATGTTAGGTTAATTTACACACACAGTGGGAACAGACTTTTATCCTCTCAGAGAGCACTGAAAGTTTTTATTTCTACATTTATTTGGTTTTTGTAACTCTCAAATATTTCTGCTCATTATTAATTTCAATAAGTGTGTCCGCACAGCGGGGGTCCAGAGGCAGAAGCTATAGCAGAACCACAGGGTTGTCGACTAAAACGTTCAACGATGGGTCAACTTTTGCTGCAACACCATGCAACTTAATTGGCAACACACAGCGTTATATAATATATGTATAATATATATAATAATATGTGCACACTCACATTCCTTGTTGAGCACTTTGTTACATGATTGCTGCCATTTCTACTGTTTACAAGACAATCACAAAGATGAAGGATACAATTCTTGCAACTTTCCAAAGCAGTAAAGTCCTGTTTTATAGGATTATAAACCTCTGAAGTGTTTCATCATCTGATCATCATCCTTCAAACTCCTTTAACTGGACATCCTGGATCATTTTTCATAGTTTCATGTAGAAGCATGCCACCAACGCAGCCCCTATACGTCTTTAATGCAGTGCCAATGTTTTTCACTGCACGACTGGAAAGGTGAAAGAACAGCTGAGAACCACTTCTTTATATTCAAACTCCTGCAACGACTTCAGCTGACGTGCCCTTTAGCAAGGCACCACACCCCTGGCTGGTAAACAACACAAACACTGCAGAACATTCCTTCTCTGCTGCTCATCTGCATGTAGCAGTCAACAGATCCTGAATCACATGTGCAGTGTGTTGCAACTTTATCACACACACGCACGGGAGAGTTTTGTGCAAGTTTCTCTGGTCAGCTTCTGCGTGACAAGGGGGGAAAACACTGAATGAAACATGCACCTGCTGCTTCAAAAACACATCTGAAGAGACAAACTCATAGACCCGTTCACAGCTGGAGTCGAGGAAGAGAAGAGGAAGATGGAGAGATTTTAGCTGAGCGGATAGGAAAAGGAGAGGATGCAGGGAGAGAGAAGAGGAAATGAGTGACGATAGAGAGGAGCTTCCCCCCTCCTTACTCAGCAAACACACAGAGAGGGGTCAGAGGAAACACTCTAAAACACACACACACACACACACACACACACACACACACACACAAATGAAGACAGATACCAGATTACAGACATTATGCATCTCTTACTGACCCAACTGCACTTACAATGCAATGGTCAATTAATACAAATATCTCAATTGCAAACAACCAGTACAACATCTAACCAAGAGTTATGAAACGGTCTTACAGAATTCATTAAAAGCCCTAATGTGTTAAAACACTGCTAGCTGCTAGCATGGCTCTCTGCAGGAAATAGCTTTGGGAAAAAGGGAACATGAGGACACTACAGAGGAAGTTCATGTCAGAGCTGAATGATGCTGCTGACACTAACAAAAACACAGTACTAACATGGGGCACCCTGGTGCCTTATATGACCACACAATCACAGTAAAATGCAACGACAGTAGGGGTGGGAATCACCAGAGGCCTCACGATACGATATCATCACAATACTTAGGTCACGATATGATATTACTGCGATTTTAAAGATTATTTTTTGGGGGCTTTTCCCTTTATTTGAAAGTGGATAGACATGAAAGGGGGAGAGAGATGGGGGATGACACGCAGCAAAGGGCAGTAGGTTGGATTCAAACCCTGCGCCGCTGCAGGACTCAGCCAACACGGGGCGAACGCTCTTACTGGGTGAGCTAGAGGCCGCCCCAAAGGCATTATTGCGATTTTAAACATATTGCAATATTCTACGATATATTGCAATTTATTACCTTTTTTCCAACTTCAAATTTTTCCCAAATTCAAATGATGTCCCCAAAAGGAAACTTTGTCAACATCCGTTTCATCTAAAAAGATACATTTCTCCGTTTATTCATCTCACTTCAATTTTATTGCTGCAAAATGAGATTGTCAAGCAGACAGACACATATTTTTATAAAAGATCGATACTTGGCATCTCGTGAGCTTAGAATTATAAGGTTCTATCTCCACTTTTGGTCGAAATTGAGTTTTTGACATACTCTGATCCATTCTGTGTTTATTAATGCCTGTGTGGTGTTATTTTTGTAAAAAAAAATATGTTGTTAGTTAGTTATTAATAGTAGATCATACTACATAACAGTTTCGCCAGCTGGGATGTAAAAACTTTGATGCTCAATATCTCAGAACTACCCTAAACGGAGATAGAACCTTATAATTCAAAGCTCACGATCTGTGTATCGATACAGTATTGCCACGGAAAATATTGCAATACTATGCTGTATTGATTTCGCCCCCCCCACCCATAAAGAACAGCACTACAAGTCGATTCAACAAGTCTCCGAAACTGTTTCAACACAAAGTGAACATGATAATCTGAAGGAGGATTTATTGCAGGACTGTTGCATTATTAGACTGCTTTAGTTTTAGCCAGGTGTACATAATAAACTGGACACTGAGTGTACATAGAAATCAGAAGAGATTCTGCTTCATGATACTGCAAACTCAGACACTAGAGGAGGAAAAGGGAGAAGTCAAAGGTTATTTAACACTCCACTTGACCCCAGTCCACCTTACAAGTGTTGGTGACTGTATGTTTAACAGCCGTCATATGTTTATTAGTCCTTGTAAAACACACACACACACACACACACACACACACACACACACACACACACACACACACACACACACACACACACACACACACACACACACACACACACACACACACACCACACACACACACACACACACACACAATTAAAGAGTGCTGTTGTGACACTCATCACCAGGAATGAAATCCCGAGTGCTGACATGGCAAAAGCAGAAAAACAGCCATGTGTGTGTGTGTGTGTGTGTGTGTGTGTGTTGTGTGTTTCTGAGCTGAAGTTACAACACAGCTGAAGAAGCTACTTTTTAACTGAGAAACTGATAATGTGAGATGTTGCTCACAGAAAAAGAGGGTCAGTTCACCCCAAAAGACCTTTGTATTTATCACTAGCAGGATGTAGTTCTGGTTTTAGGTGCCAACATCTTTGTCCTTGTAATGTGGTGAGCTGAACCAAACTTTTTTTTTTTTATGTTGGTGGAAGTAATAAATAAAAGTTCACTTTGAAATGCCTAAACCAATAAAACTTGACGAAAACTTTTGACATTCAGAGCAGAGGCTGTGATATGAAGAAGAAAATGCAGCAGTGCTCTCGTCCCCTACTGCAGTCCTACAAGAAGCCTGGTTAACTAGTATGAATGAACGACTGCAGTTAAAACATGGGTTATACATGTACTCTATGTGTTGCGTTTATGGAGAAACATATACATGATGCTCTTCAAGGGAACTTCTGATGTTAGCGTCATGCTGGGTTACATTAAACCAGGTGCTGCTTTACTTATTTGGGTGTTGATCTACAACAAAACTTTTTAGATTTCAATAGGATTTCGCTTTCATCCACAACTTTCTTATGATCTGCATTTATTAATAGTGAGAGTAGATTCTGCCAAACTAACAGGTCAGTATCTTGCTTTCTGTTAGTTGCACCAAATACCTTCTTCAATCTACATGTACAAACCCCAATTCCAATGAAGTTGGGACGTTGTGTAAAACATAAATAAAAACAGAATACAATGATTTGCAAATCTTATTTTAACCTATATTCAATTGAATACACTTCAAATACAAGACATGTTTAATCTGATACACTTCATTGTTTTGTTTAGCAAATATTCACTCATTTTTAATTTGATGCCTGCAACACGTTCCAAAAAATCTGGGTCAGGGGCATGTTTACCACTGTGTTACATCACCTTTCCTTATAACAACACTCAATAAGTGTTTGGGAACTGAGGACACGGATTGTTGAAGCTTTGTAGGTGGAATTATTTCCCATTTACGACTTCAGTTGCTCAACAGTCCGGGGTCTCTGTTGTCATATTTTGCGCTTCATACGGGCCACACGTTTTCAATGCGAGACAGGTCTGGACTGCAGGCAGGCCAGTCTAGTACTCGCACTCTTTTACTACGAAGCCACGCTGTTGTAACACGTGCAGAATATGGCTTGGCATTGTCTTGTTAAAATATGCAGGGACGTCCTTGAAAAAAAAGACGTTGCTTGGATGGCAGCACGTGTTGCTCCAAAACCTGTATGGACCTTTGAGCATTAATGGTGCCTTCACAGATGTGCAAGTGACCCATGCCATGGGCACTAACACACCCCCATACCATCACAGATGCTGGCTTTTGAACTTTGCGCTGATAACAATCTGGATGGTCCTTTTCCCCTTTGGCCCGGAGAACGTGACGTCCATGATTTCCAAAAACAATTTGACTGGTCCGTCCATCTCAGATGAGCTCGGGCCCAGAGAAGCTAGCAGCGTTTCTGGGTGTGGTTGATACAGTATATGGCTTTCGCTTTGCAGGGTAGAGTTTTAACTTGCACTTGTAGATGTAGCGACAAACTGTGTTAACTGACAATGGATTTCCGAAGTGTTCCTGAGCCCACGTGGTAATATCCTTTACATAATGATGTCGGTTTTTAATGCAGTGCCGCCTGAGGGATCGAAGGTCACGGGCATTCAATGTTGGTTTTCGGCCTTGCCGCTTACTTGCAGAGCTTTCTCCAGATTCTCTGAATCTTTTGATGATATTATGGACTGTAGATGATGAAATCCCTAAATTCCTTGCAATTGTACGTTGAGAAACGTTGTTTTTAAACCGTTGGACTATTTGCTCACGCAGTTGTTCACAAAGTGGTGAACCTCGCCCCCATCCTTGCTTGTGAATGACTGAACCTTATGGGGGATGCTCCTTTTATACCCAATCATGACACTCACCTGTTTCCAATTAACCTGTTCACCTGTGGAATGTTACAAACAGGTGTTTTTTGAGCATTCCTCAACTTTCCCAGTCTTCTGTTGCCCCTGTCCCAGCTTTTTTGGAACGTTTGTATCATGCTGTAAATGTGTTCTCTGCACTCGGTGGAAATATGTTAAGAATTATCAGTAACATGCAATTTCTTGTGTCAACACGATTGGCCTATAAAGTTGATTTTGATTCAATGTATTTTCCTTATACAATGTGTCATCATTGTTTCTTAGAAGCTGAAACATGTCCCTGAGGTTTTCTATCCATATTCTGAAAACAAAATGGACAAAATATTATGAACACCAGCCCACTCTGAATCCAGTCCAGTACAACTACCCTGCCTGTGTTTAGTTTAATGTAGTTGCATGCAGTAATGTGTGCATCGCTGCATTTTACTGAAAGTTTCAGTTGACATTTGGCCACCTTTTGTTGTTTTGAGACTTTTAATTAACTCTTAACTTAGTAGTTTAAGAGTCATCCTAACACTGTGTTAAAAAACTGTCAGGACACAACTACCTGCTGGATTATCACCTTTATTTTTCTGTGACTTCAACCATGAAAGTATGATTTAGGATTAATTAAACTTCAAAACTTCAACCGGTGTCTTTCATTTATTCAAAAACACAACAAAGAAAGGACTTTAATCTGCTGAACTGCACACTTGATGTTTGTCCGTTTTTTTTCAGTCTGCCCTGAATGCATCACCCCCACACCTGTGTGACTGTCACCTGACGGCGATCAAACACACCTATTGTGCGTTTTTTATTCGCGCAAATATGACCCTACTGGGCTTCTGTAACTGGGGCGCTGAAGGCCACCGTTGGTGTTGTTACACACAGCATTTCCAGTGCTGTTTAAACGGATGTTTGCTGAATGATGACAGTGCAGTGATGAATAAAACAGAAGCTTGCGCGCACACACCAAACCCCATTGAAAAAATAACCGATTTAAAAGGTCTCCTCCCTGCCAGCACCCTCTCCTTTAAGTTTCCATCTGTTGTCAGATGGAAAGCATCACGCCCTGCCTGCCAGAGAGCTCCCCTCGGCCTCCCTTCATCACCTCCTCCTCTTCCTCCTCACCTCTAGTGTGGCAGCCGGCTCCGGGAACAGGTCCTCCCCGTCCTCAAGCTCATGGAAGTCGGTGTGCTGCGGTGGAGGGTCCCTGGCTGTGTCCGCCATGGTCGCGTAGTTAACTGCGGTTGGTAGTGACGATAGCTAACAGCTAGCTAACAGACACACATATACACACACACACATACAGCGACAGACAGAAAACAGTCGACTGACAGAGCGAGGAGGGGAGGGGGGGGGGAGTCAGGAGGTTTTCCCAGCTTTGTCATATGACCACAGGAGTCCTGGTGCGTCTGATGGGAGCCAGAGAGGAGGTCTCACTCTGCCACGCTTTCCTGGCACCGCGAGTTTGATGACGACTCGGAGTACTGCACAGAGTCGGGCACTCTTTATCAAGTAACCAAAATAAAACGATTAATATGGATGTGAATTGAATAATTTAGTGATTAATAATTCAATTATTTGATTAATTTAAGGCCAATTTCATTTAAACAGTAGCCATATTATAAAAACAAATCCAAGTTTCAAATTTTCTCTACTCTTACATTCACCATTCACAACACAAAATTGCCTATTATTTTAGGAAAATGGCCTCAACGGTGAAAGAAGCAAAATTTGAAAAAAAATTTGAAGTGATCAAATTAAATTTGTATCTTATAAAAACTCTAACTTGGTGTATAGGTTATACCAAGAAGTAAAACACGCTAAAGTAGGTCTACATAAATCAATAGATTGAATACATTCAACCGATTTCAGTTATATTGGAATTAATAGATTAAATACTTAAGTCTCATTCAACCTAGCTATTTTATTTTAGAATTTATCTTATTTTGGGGGTGTATATATATTAACATCGTTTTTTGAAGCAAAGAAAAAAAAAAAACTATAGACGATCTTTGTGTGGTTTCAGCCGGATCATATTCAGCGACACACACTGTTACGTTTCCGCGTAGTTAGCAAATCAACGGCAGCTGTAAACTAGAGTTAAGCAACAGCTAATACCGCTAAAAATGTTAGGTTAAATAACTTTTCTGATACTGAGAGTTCCCGTTTCCGTCACCGGACAGCCGTTTAGCTAACACGTGGTGTTTATATCGGCTCTGATAGCCAGCGGATTACTTCCTGTTTCATTTGTGTACTTTATGGTAGCATGGCTGCTAGCGGGGAAACAGCTAACATGCCATCGGAACAAGAAAAGCATGAATTCCGAAATATAACCCAGGAGGAGGAGGAGGACCTGGAGGACCTGGAGCTAGCGTTAGCAAATATGACCGTTGAAGGTAACAGCATGTCGGTGTTTATAAAGGGAGTAACTGTGGTTTAAGTACTAATACCACACTGCAAAGATGCTTTGTCACAAGTAAAAGTCCTGCACTCAACATTTTACCTAGGTAAAAGTACAAAAACCATCATCATTAGTGTTGTAACGGCCGGCAGGATGCCGTTGTGTTGACCGTTCTGCACGGCAGTGCAAAGCATCATGGGACTAGGTTATTAGTGTTGTTTAAGTGTTTTAGTTTAAGTGTGTAAATGAGGTTCTGCTAGTGTTTTTGTTGTGCATTTACGTTACCAAGGTTTTAGTCTTGATAATGTGTTTTTGTTTATTTTACATTTGTTGCTGCTGATAATACCCCATCAATTATTTGTTGCATATGTCAGATAAATGTAGCGGAGTAGAAGTAAAAAGTAGCATGAAAAGAAAACACTCAAGTAAAGTACAAGTACCTAAAATGTGTACTTTAGTTCAGTACTTGAGTAAAAGTAGTTCATATCTCCATATTGTTTGAAGTACTTTCTTGTTATTAAAGGTAAATAATAACAGTGACACAAGCTCGCCTGAGAAGTGTATTAGATCAGGAAACCAAACCGGAAGTCAGTCACACATGTATCAGATCGCGGTGAGGATGCTCCTACTGTGGTGGCAATACAAAATACAGATAATAAATCATCTGATCATTTCTTGTGCGATCGCCGCCCAATGCATGCCGGTTAGATTTGTGTCCGATTTGATCCCGACTTACTCTGACGTCCGATGTCCCCTCTTTGTTTACTGACAGAGACGTTTGTCTCCTTGGTTCTGTTCCCTGTCCCAGAGCTGCTGCAGAAGATGCAGGCCGTGCAGACGGACAGCGCGACCGAGGACTGCGGCGTCAACACGGACGCGGACTGGGAAAGTCAGGTGGCGGCCATGTTGGAGTACAGCTCCAGCCTGACGGAGCAGTACGACGCTCTGATGAAGCAGCAGGACGAGGAGGGGGTGGCGCACGAGAAACACAAACAACAAGTGCAGAAAAGGAAGGAGGAGGCCACGCGCCAGCACCAGGTGGGACCGCGTGACGGTACTCTGTGGAGTTGTTGTTGTTGTTGTTGTTGTGGCCCTTTTTAACAGAAGTGTATTCCACAATCCCACTGTGAATGTGTTTTCAGGCTCTTCTGGACAAACTGGAGTCTCTGCGAGTTAAACTGCAGCTCAACAACTCCAAAGCCACCAGGAAGAACTTCTTAGCCAAGAAACAGGAAATGATGTCCGAGAAGAACAGAGCAGAGGAGGAGAGGAACAGGTACAGACCAAGAACACAGTGGAAATAAATGAATGAAAACGCAAAGGAAGGTGGTGTTTGGTTCCAATAATGTTTTTTTCATTATGTAACTTTTGGAGCGCTTTTCTACACTCAACCCTAAACTGTGAACAGAAGGGACGCAACTGAAACCAGCCTTTATTTAAACCAAATATAAAAAAAATTGGATATTAAAAGGTTACATCAAGCAAAAAGTTAGCCACAGGGGAGTACTCTGTGTACTTTGTGTGCCTGCAGCTGCTTCACAATAAAAGCCTTCCAGAAGTGGCAATAAACATTGTGCCCCTTAAATACATTAGCGATACTACGGATGTTCCTAACGTCTAATTTCCGACGACGTGACGTTTAAACAGAACTTTAACCCTTGTGTGGTCTTTCGGGTCCCAGTGACACGAAGGACAACACAAGGATGATGTACTTCCCTTTACTTTGTTGAGAATTGCTCTCTAAACCCTGTTCTTGTAAAGTAAGTAAAGTTTATTTCTAGAACACATTTAAACACAGTTTAAGCTGGCCAAAATGCTGTACAAACAAGAACTAAGGTGCTGTATTAACCCTTGTTTAGAGGAATTCTCACAAATAAAGGTTTTGTGTTGTCCGGTACTGACAAATAAACGTGGGCTAGTCTAAAAGTAAGAAAACAGTCAAAATTGAACACAGTGTAATCTATAAGGTTATAAAAAAAAATACTGTGATTATTATAAGAAACATTTAAAATCGTGAATGACATTTTTCAATAACGAAATCGTATTTCAAATGCTAGCAATAGCAAATGACCAATTTTGTTGTTTAGTTTGAAAGACTTTGGATAATCTATATGTAGCATGATTAAAGGTCCCATGACATTGTGCTCTTTGGATGGTTTTATATAGACCTTAGTGGTCCCCTAATACTGTATCTGAAGTCTCTTTTATATAGACCTTAGTGGTCCCCTAATACTGTATCTGAAGTCTCTTTTATATAGACCTTAGTAGTCCCCTAATACTGTATCTGAAGTCTCTTTTATATAGGCCTTAGTGGTCCCCTAATACTGTATCTGAAGTCTCTTTTTATATAGACCTTAGTGGTCCCCTAATACTGTATCTGAAGTCTCTTTTATATAGACCTTAGTAGTCCCCTAATACTGTATCTGAAGTCTCTTTTTTTTTTCCCTAATATGTATTTTGCTTAGTGTCCCTTCTGTATTGTTTTTATAGCTTAGTGGTCCCTAATACTGTATCTGAAGTCTCTTTTATATAGACCTTAGTGGTCCCCTAATACTGTATCTGAAGTCTCTTTTATATAGGCCTTAGTGGTCCCCTAATACTGTATCTGAAGTCTCTTTTATATAGACCTTAGTGGTCCCCTAATACTGTATCTGAAGTCTCTTTTATATAGACCTTAGTGGTCCCCTAATACTGTATCTGAAGTTCTTTTATATAGGCCTTAGTGTTTTTTATTTAAATATATTCTCTAATTATAAAATTTTTTTAAAAAAATTTTTATACGTATCTGAAGTCTATTTCCCAAAATTCAGCCTTGGTGCAGAATTACAGCCACTAGAGCCAGTCCCACAATGAGCTTTCCTTAGGATGTGCCATTTCTGTGTCTGTAGCTATTGAAGAGGAGAGAGGGGGGCAAGGTGGAGGGTGGGGGTGTGGCCTTGACCAACTTCCACTTTGCTCGTTTGAAAGCCATGATGTCTCTCTCTCATGGGTGGGCCAAATTCTCTGGGCGGCGAAAAGCAGAGAAAGGGGAGGTAACCTTGCTCCTTATGACATCATAAGGAGAAGATTCCGGCCCATCTGAGCTTTCATTTTCTCAAAGGCAGAGCAGGATACCCAGGGCTCGGTTTACACCTATCACCATTTCTAGCCACTGGGGGACCATAGGCAGGCTGGGGGAACGCATATTAATGCTAAAAAACCTCATAAAGTGAAATCTTCATGCCATGGGACCTTTCAAACTTAAATTTTAAATTTAGGATAGTTTTTTTTTTTTTGTGTGTAAAGAATGATCTAAGTTCTAGATCTAAGAAGTTTCACTTCAGTCACATTGCTGTTGTGGTTTTACAAACAACCCCCCCCAGGCTGTCCAAGGAGCTGGAGGAAAGCGAGAGAAAGCTAACGGCTCTCACGGAGGAGCAGAGTGAAGAGCAGCGGCGGTGGCAGGAGGAGCTGGACGAGCTGAGGCAGGACATGGAGCGAGTGCGGAAGGAGGCGCAGCAGGCCGAGCTGCTGGCCTTACAAGACGAGATCGCCGCCGTGGACAGGCAGAGGGACGTCGCCATGGCTCGCATCGAGGCCTGGCTGAGAGAGGTACAGGCGTCCGCTTCCATCTAAATCCCGTGGTATGAAAACAAATGGTAGACATGCAACATAACTGTCCCGACTTGGAGGACGTTGACGTCTGTGGTTACCTTGTCGCAGGTGGGTCAGTACCTGAACACGCTCAGGGTGGAGTTCCCGCACCAGTACCCTCAGGAGAGACAGAAGTGGGAGAAGAACGAAGCTCTGGTCCGGAGGAACCAGGCCGACCTCCAGAGCCGCTTCCAGGAGGTTCTGCAGCAGCTCAAGCAGGGTCGAGAGTTAGAGTCCCTCCCCAGGATCAACGTGCCGTCTCTGCCGCAGATCCCCATGGTAAGCACTAGAGCCCGACCGATATATCAGCGGGCCGAATAAATAAATAAATAATGAAAAAATAATAAAGGAAAAAGAGAGAGTGATGCACAGAGCCCTTGATTTTACCACCTTGCCTATATGTAGGTACAGTATTCTATCAGTCATGTTTTCTAGTTAAATGCTATGTTTATGAGCCGGAACGCCATTAAATGTCCAAAGCGTACGAATGATACTTCCCCCATTTCAAGTTGTACTCCCCCCACTTTATCAAGCAACCTGTAGGACAGTTGTTCAAGGGCAGCCAGCCGACCCAGAGCGGCGCGCCACAAATCCAGTGCTGGTGCAGAGGGGGTTTAACATGACAGTCTGGGTCCAGTTAGAGAGTGGAGGGGTCAGGACACTTAATGCAGAGGGGTCCTCCAAAATAAACGTGAACGGGATATTCTGGTCGACAATTTTCTCTACGATTGCTATGTAGGTAAGACCAAAATGCCTGAAACTCCAGAGCACGTGTACTAGGGTACCACTTTTGTCCCGACACCTCCCAGCATTCCGAGTTATCAACCAAACCAACCTTATGCAGCCTGGATGGTGACATGTTGTACATTTTAAAAGCCGTGAAAAAACATGCAATTGTGCTCTGAATATTTCACTCCGTGCAGGCAGGATGTAGCTTTACTGAATCATTGGAGTGAGCAGATGCAGAAGTGTATTCTGGTGTTATATAGTGCATACAGTAGGGTTGGCGAATATGATGACATACACCCCTGAGACAATATACATTTGTCAACCGCCATGTCTTTTAAACCGTGGTAGCTTTATCTTCAATATCTCCGATTTGTTACATAACATTAACTCGACAGAGCCTTTAGTTCAGAGTGACTCACCATATGGTCCTTCAACATCTGTTACAACTACAAGGACATGTTGGCGCATTGTGGACAATGTTGCACACTGTCCAAAGATACTCGAATTACAACCGATTTTAAAAAGCCGTTGGAAGCTTTTGCTTAAAAAATGACTTAAACAATTAATCAGTGATAAAAATATATTTATAATAATGTTGAAGCTACTTGAGGGGATCTCAGGTGGAGGAATATCAGCGTTCAAGGGGTTGAACTTATTTTCTCTCTCCTATCACAGGCTGATCTGAAATTCAACCAGGTGATGCAGTCACTGGTCCGTCCCCACTTCATGCCCCCACATCTTCCAGTCCCTCCCCAGCGAAACCCCCCCTATTACCAGTACCAGCCCCCTCACCATCCCCAGTACCGTCACCGCTACCACCACCCGCCACCCCAACACCAGTTCCAACCCCCTTTCCCACCCCAGCACCAGCCTCTCCACCTGCCTCCGCCTCATTTCCAGCCCAACATCAGACCTCCAATAAGGGTGACTCCCCCTCCCAGTCTCTCCCCGTCCCCTCCTGTAGTTCCCTCCCCGCCTCCCGCCGCCTCTGCCACTTCCGCCCCCGCCGGCAAACTTGACAAAGTCCTGGAGAAGCTCGGGACTCGGTTCCCACAATGCAACAGGGCTCAGCTGACGTCGCTGCTCCAGCAGGTGAAGAGCTCCCGCGGCACGCTGGCCGGCATGTCCATGGAAGAAGTCATCGAGCAGGTCGGCTTCAAGCTGGCCCAGAACGAGAGGTCGGCCCCGGGGCCCATCAGCCGGCCCACGCACCCGGGCCCCATCCAGAGGCCGACGCCTCCCGCGCAGAGAGCGGTGGCGGCGACAGGTGCTGTTGGGGCCCGTAAACTCTGCCTGATGTGTCAGAACCACGTGGATCCAGACAGCCGCCACCCACTGAGCTGCTCCCACACCATCCACAAAGACTGCATCAGAGTCTGGCTGCAGTCCAGCAAGAACAACTCCTGCCCCTTCTGCCCGGGGAAGTGACGCAGGAAACTCAACCAGACTCGAATTAGTGCCAAAAAGCACTTTGATATGTTCAACAGATGTGGTTTTTCATTCAATGTTTTTGTTTTGTTTTAAAATACAACCTACAGTAAAGATAATTAAAGAATACATATGATTTGTCATGCCCGCAACACGCAGCAGTTAACATTGTTGGGAAACAATAACCTCAGTGATACTTATATCAATACCTTAGTTTGAGAAATATAGTTTTTCTACGATGCTTTTTGTTAAACAAACTCAATCTTCTCAATGCACCAGTTCTTGTTGCTTGTCTTATCACATGCAACCAAACAATAGGTTTTCCAAAATAAAATTTCTTGATATTGGGTCGATCACGGAAGGCTTGTATCATGTGGACGCGCCGACAGTTTGTCATTACTTAGAATTCTTCAAGGGGCGACAGAAACTCCACGCTATAGCCTTAATAATGGAGGAGGTCGGAGAGGTACTGTGGGGCCAGGGCATGTAGGTATTTGTAGGTGAGAAGGAGGATTTTATATGTGATGAAGGACTTAATTGGGAGCCAGTGAAGGTGAATGAGCGTTGGGGTGATGTGTTGCCAGGTCTTGGTGTAGGTGAGGACCCTGGCGGCAGAGTTTTGGACATACTGGAGCTTGTCTAGGGTTTTGCTGGGGACTCCAGACAGGACTCCATCGCAGTAGTCCAAACGGGAGGTTATGAAAGCATGAATGAGGGTTTCTGCCACGGAGTCAGAGAGTGATGGTCGAAGTCTGGAGATGTTTTTGAGATGATAAAAGGCTGATTTGGTGATGGATTTGATGGGAGTATCGAAACAGAAGGTGGAGTCCAGCTACCAAGCCACGCCCACGGCAGTCGCTATGACGACCAGCCACGCTGAGGCGGTACCAAAATCTGCAATGGAAAAGGGACGCACAGTGCGCTGAGGAGAGTAGATTCGAGGCGAGTCGAGCAGGTACCATGTAATGGAAAAACGCCATTAGAGCCAGCCCACCACCACGGCCCTTGGAGCGGGGCTTCTGGATGTAAACATAGCCGGGTTGGGTGGCTTGGTTTACTGTAGTGTCATGTAATCCTCTTGATTTTGTCAGGTTTCAGTTAAGCGGATGAAGTCTATTTTCTTTTCTGTGACGATGTCATGAATAAGAAGTGCTTTGTTGTTAATGGAGCGGGCATTTAAAGGGATAGTTCCTCCTCAAAAATCAAAAATACTTACCTGTAGTGCTATTCATCAGTCCAGATTGTTTTAGTGTGAGTTCCCCAATGTTGGAGATCAGCTGTTAAGATGTCTGCCTTCTCCAGTATAATGAAACTAGATGGCACATGGCTTGTGGTGCTCAAAGCGGCAATATAATGCGTTAAAAAACTCAACAGCAATGTCTCTTGCCAGAAATGATGACCTGGTTACTCAAGATAAGCCACACATCTGGTTGTGAGCAGTTTCATGAAGGAACTATTTTCTACTGAACTACACCCGCCAACCGTATCCCCACGCAGAAGAAAGCATACTCGTGACAGCGCAAGATGTAAAAATGAATGGGGTCCTCCTCGACTGAGCTGTAACTTTAGCTAGCTCAGGTGAGCTAGTGGTATCAGTTAGCAGTAAACTAATGTCCACAAGCTTCCTTCTGCACGGTGATACGGTTTGCGGGTGTAGTCCAGTAGAAAGAAAATAGTTCTTACATGAAACTGCCCACAACAGGTGTGTGGATTAGCTTAAGTAACCGGGTCATGATTTCTGGAAACGGACATTGCTGTTGAGTTTTTCAAAAAAAAATGTTTGGAGCTTTAACCACCACAAGCCGAGTGCCGTCTAGTTCCATTATAATGGAGAGAAGGCAGACATCTCTACGGCCGATATCTCCAACATTGGGCAACTCGCACCAAAACAATCTAGACTGATAAATAGCACTACAGGTAAAAGATAAAATATGTATTTTAGATTTTTGGTGGGAACTATCCCTTTAAGTGTTTGTATTGTGGCTACAGTTTATTATAGACTTATTATAGGAGCTAAAGTTGGGAAATGAAAATGACTCGCCAAAAGTTAAGCCATATGTATTAACACAGCCAAAGTTATCAAAAATATGGAAAATTTAAAAGCTAAAATGTCACTAGTGAAGCACGAGGGTAAAACTTGTATTAACAGTAGACAGGAGGCTTCTTACTGAAATATGACCAATTATACAGTACGTAGTAATAATAATAGACTGTCCGACGTTAAGACCGTTTTTCTCTTGTGACGAGCTAAATTAAGGCCCTGGCTGCCCCGTAGCACTTACAGTACACACTTCACTGTAAATACACATTATGAAAGCACAAATACAAGCACTCAGATGGAGGTATCAGCCCATAAACGCTCCAAGAAACAACCTATTGCCTTCTAAAGATTCCCCTTCGAAGACAAACACATACACACACACACACACACACTCTCACATTCTCTCTCCCTGTGGACATCCCAGTCAGCCTTAATGGGAGCGCTGGGCGGTCGATGGGTGAGGTTAAAGGAGCCGTCGCTTCCCAATAAATATCATAACACACACACACTGCTGAAAATGTGTCTATCTGCAGTCGTCCTGTGTGTGAAATAATGACAGTGTGTGTATTGGTGGACTGCTTCCTGTTTACTGTCTGAACGTCCATCTTTTACTCTAACAAACCCTCTCTCCCTCTCTCTCAGTTTGAAAGGTTAGTCTCTCGGCCCGGCTCGGACCGATTTTACAGGCAGCGGTGCCAATAAAAGCTGCTCGTCTCCCAGTAAAGCTGCTGTAATGAATGAAGAACGCCGCAGAGAATAAAGACAAAACGCTGCCCAGGAGAGGAGGAGGATTCAGTCCTGAGAGAGAGGAGGCGTTGGCTCTCTGAAGAAACAAACTAATTCAACTAAAAACACTGGAATAAACAATGATAATTGAAAAAGAACAGAAAATAAAATAAGCAAAAAATGAATTCTGCATGACAAATCCAGACAAAGTTTAGGGTTTTTCAGTAATTAAGTTGTGTAAAGCTGCGGGTCAGTAACAGACAAATATGTTTCTGGGTTTTATCAACCCTCTGCAGTCATTTAACTTTCAAATGAGGTCGCGCCCATTTATGAAACAGGAAACACGACAATGTATGAAAGGCTCCATTACCTTGTACCTCACGTTATGGCAAGGGGGTAAGCTTCGCTTCAGAACTCGAACCTCCGATGGCGCCGTTTTGTTGCTACAAAGGTATCACCTCCTGTTAGCATTCCACTGACCGCCATTTTTTTTTTACGTCACTTGACTGCGAATAACTTTACATCTGAAGCGTTTAAAGACTCTATTTGTCCGTTGTTTAGTTCTAAAGAAACACGACAATGTATAAAAGGCTCCATTACCTTGTATTTCACGTTATGGCTCCGTAGCAGACGTTTTTGTAAAAATACGCTAACGATTGTCATAACTAAGTGACTTACTGTCGCACAGTAGAGGAATTACCGTATAGTACAGGAGAAGCTCGCAGGCAGTTTGGACTTACATTAGCTGTTTAGGTTTAATTACTAATGTTAACTAGCATGTTAGTTAGCAATAATTAGCCTGTGCTTATGTTATCTCCTTACATATACCTACACTCTCCGTCTCTGTAAGATTGGGAATGATTGAGATTTCTCTTGGCACAGCTACCAGAAGACTTACAACTTTCAGACACGTTGCTCACGTCACATTTATGTTGTCTCCGTCAGTTGGAGGCTGCGCAGTAAAGCAAGAGATCACCGGAAAAGTGCTTCTAATATCCTTCACTGGTCTCCGTCCAGAGCAACGGGGTCTATTGGTCCATTTTATATATGTCAATGCGTTATGGCCCCGTAGCAGACGTTTTTGTAAAAATAGGCTAACGATTGTGTCATAACCATGCGACTTTCTGTTGCACCGTAGTGAAATTACCGTATAGTCAGGAGAAGCTTGCAGGCAGTTTGGACTTACATTAGCTGCTTAAGTTTAATTACTAATGTTAACTAGCATTTTAGTTGGCAATAATTAGCCTGTGGCTATGTTATCTCCTTACATATACCTACGCTCTCCGTCTTTGCAAGATTGGGAATGATTGAGATTTCTCTTGGCACAGCTACCAGAAGACTTACAACTTTCAGACAGGTCACATTTACGTCGTCAAGCTCAGTTGGAGGCTGCGCAGTAACGCTCAGCCCTCATCGGAAAAGTGACTTCACTGGTCAACGTCGACGTACATGTCGTCGCTGTGTCCATTCTTTTACTGTCTATGGTCTTTCGTTATAGAGAATCTTTGGAAAAAAACTAGTTGACTGACTGGCTGCCTTAGAGTCATGCTGCTAATGTGGCTAAAATGTCTTCCTGACAATTGCATTTTTATTCCACGCTGCCCGTCATATCTAAAATCAGTCCAGTACGCCTGCTAATTACACTTATTAGTAACGCTGTTATTAAGCATCTTCATTTGTCTCAGGACGTGAGCTATTGAAATCTTTCCGTACCGCAGCAGAGGCCAGAGAGCTCAATTTTTTTTTTATGAAATTAAATGGTTTTTAATTACATTTAAAGCTCCTTTGACATTTTGACCCTAAAATGATCTGCTGTGTACCACCAGAGTGTCCCGTTAAAGATGGTCTGTATTGGTTTAAAACTACTTTTGTCTCCTCTGTAGCCTCACTGAATGTCTTTTTTGTTTGTTTGGCTGTTGGTATAAATCCGGAGAGGAGCGTCTCCAGGGTTCGGTGGTATTAGTGATGGTCTGCTGTGTCTCCAGTGGATCCTGTGACAGCTCTAATGTCGGTGTGATTTACAGACCGCTGGACAAACAAGCATCATTACCGCAGCCTGTAAAGGTGGGCCTGACCAACTGTTCCCAAAGTGGGGTCTGGGGACCCTGAGGGCTCCTCAAGAGGCTCCCGGGGGACCCCTCAGCGAAATGAGAGGGTTTTATTTGACTATTATTTCATTCAGGACGAGATAACAGAATGAGCGATCAGAGGTTTGAGTCTCAAAACAGACCGAATCCTCTGTGCTCCCAAACTTTTATGACACAAGGTTCCGTGCTGTGATCTTTACTGTCTATTTAAAGGAAAAACACACCCTCAAAAAACAGCTGGTGGTGATTTGGCATATCGGCTCCATGTTCATTCCAAAAAGAAAAGTATTTTTATTAAGTAATTTCTGTTATTGAGTGACAAAAAGGGTCTCAGTGCAGGAACATTATTTCAACCTCTTTCCAGTAAAAGTCAAGTTTTCTTTTTCTAGATTCAGTAAAGCAAACCTGCATTATTCTTTCTTGTTTCAAGATAGATTTTTTTTTTTTTTTTACGTGTTTTAGGAAATAATGTTTTGATTCTAGACAGAAATTATTTCATAAGACAGAGATTTTTCTGGCAATGTTGTGACAGAGCAATTCCTTTTCACAAAACTTAAAAGAAATTATTTAAAGTCAAATTAGAATATTTAATTCAGCTGCAGCTGGCAAGCCAAAAAAGGCAAATGCAAACATTTTATTATTGTAATTATATGGATGATACTTAGTTAACAACAAAACATATTTACACCTCATTCTGTTAACCTCATCCCATGTTGTAAAAAGTGAGATTTCCATGTCTTTTTAAAAAAATTATAAAGCAGGTTAGGATGCTATATAAATACTGTAACAGTATCAATCCACGGAGTAATGCACACATCCCGTATTCAGAAACCGTGCCTTTAAACGAGCCGTCATGACTTCTGTACGGCTGTGATGTCACAGCTATACGATTATATAGGTAGAAAGTGCTGCTACACTGTCGGGTTCAAGTCATTCCTCAGCTGCAATGTTTGTGTAAAGACGCTAATAGCACAGATGCTGACGACCCGGAAATTCTGACCAATCAGAGCAGACTGTGCTTTTTCAGAAAAGGGCCTTAAAGAGACAGGCGCTATAACGGAGCTTTTCAGACAGAGGGTGAATACAGGTATATTCAGACAGAGAGTATGAGAAAAAATAACGCGTTTTTTAAACATTAAAGCATGTAAACATGTTCTAGTAGGAAGCCAAAATAAATGTATGAACCTGGAAATCAGCACAATATGGGACTATGAAAAATAATAAAAAATTAAATAGACTATTCTTCATTAGTGTCTCATTTTAGCTTTAAAACTAGCACACTATCCATCCACCTGAGGGGGGATTACAGACAGTTTTGAAATGTGTGCGTTTGTGTCTGATTTTGCTGTGACGTTTGATAGAAATACAAAGTCAATGTTTGACATACTCAAAGTGTTTCTGTGTCTCAGGTCAGAAATGTAAACTAGATGTTATTTCAGGTCTGTTTGAGAGAGAGAGAGAGAGAGGCAGCACTTTATCAAAGAACATCTCTGCTAAAGACCTCCTGCCACCACACAAACAACAACTTTTAAGGCACTGGGGAGAGTAAAAATCAATCATCTCTTTGAGTTTAACGCTCGCGTGTTTCTGACATTTTCCAGAAACATTATCAACAGTCGTCCTCGTCTCCGGGGTCACAAACAAGGAAACTGAGCCCACTGTCAATTACAGAGGCAAATTAAAATAAGACACCAGTTTACTGCCGGTTATTCATGATGTGTGCTCCCAGTGAGTCAGTCCTCCGGGGACAAATAGTCTGAAGGCCAAACAAACACTTTAACAAGGTACCGCTGTTGTTTTCATGCTCAGAATCAACAAATCGACTGCGTGACAGAAGAGCTAAATGCCAAACGGCTGCTGAAGAGCAGAACTGTTGCTGCTGGAGGTCTGTTTGTTTGGTTTCTGCTGCAGCAGGTTAACAACTGCAATGCTGCCCCCTGCTGGCCCTGCAGGGGAACTACAGACACACATCCCAACTTACATCGGGAAACATGTCATCTAATGCAGGGGTCTTCAACGTTTTTTAGGCCAGGGACCCCTTAGCTCAAAGACAGACCGAGTAGGGACCCCCTACTGCATATATTGTATATTACACTGGGCCGAAGGGATGAAAAAAATGTATATTATTTATACATCATGTTTTAAGGTTAAACATACATGTGGAAGGCACAGTGAATCTTTAAGCATAACTGTATGGCTATGGTAGCTACCTTACCTATAGTAAGCTTATCTTCAATGTGTCATTTTTTTTTTGCACAAATACGCCAATATATCTTTGCTATTATGTAATATGTTAGATTCACGTCAATGTTTATTTTCAGACATATTTCATTTTTGATAAAAGAAACTTTCAAAAAAAATATTTTTTAAAGAATTTGGCAGCCCCCCCTGCAGTAACTCTGAGGACCCCCTAGGGGTCACGGACCCCCTGTTGAAGATCTCTGATCTAATGCAAGGGCGTAGGTTTTTTTTTTTTGGGGGGGGGGCATATCCCCTGTATATACTCTTTCCAAGTAAACATGTCAGTACAAATGAACAGTAAGTTAAAATGACCATTCTCTGTACAGCACAGTATTTTAATTAGAGTTAGTTAGAGTTAGTTAGTTAATAGATGATCTGCTATGCAGTATACTCAATTAAAACGTATGATTTCTTTTTTTAGCTCCCAACAAGAAAAAAAATATGCTTACGTTTTTTAGATTCATAAACAGTAAAGCTTTGTGAGAAGTGGACGAGGTTCTTGTTTGATTCACTTACAGAAATTCAGAAACAGAAAGCTGGAGGTTGAAATAAAAAGTGGTTGTAATGTTTTATAAATGTATGCAGGAGATGAAATCAGAAAGCTCTGGAAAGAAAATAAATGGACTTTTCCTTCACGTTGACGATAAACAGTTTTGTCTTTTTTGTCTTAAAGTTCACGGAGCTAAATCACTTTTAATCTAACTTCACCAGAAGGCCGTTTTCTCTGTTCATCTGCCAATATTACTGCTGAATTATAAATACTGTTTTCATAATATAAACACTGAACTTCACTAACAAGCAGAACTGTCACATTATAGGATAAACAACAGATCTAATAAAACCTGTTAATGGAATATATTATTGTGTTGTTGTCTTTATGGAAGCTGTGAGAGGCAAGTGAAAAAAATATTTTCTAAGTCTGATCGGAATAGTTTTCTCTCCTGTGTGTAGGACTTAAGAACAGTTGAAAAAAAAAACTGAAACAGGAGGAAATAAAGGTTTTGTTGTTGTAATACTCATTTCAGATACAAGAGGGTGAAGTGCACCACCACCACCCCATGTTCTGTTTTAAATATGACTAAAAGCATTCATGTTTTCTTTCAGGTTAGTTTTCAAGATAAATTGAAACTCAACTGGAATAAAACATGAATGCTTTTAGTGCTGTTTAGAAGAGAACATGGGGTGGCGGTGCACTTCAGCCTCTTGTGGCTGAAATTAGTATTAAATGTCGACAGACATTCAACGCTTCATTCGAAAAACCTCAAAAGAAGTTCCGAATGTAAAAAAAAAAAGAAAAAATATTCGGTACAGCCTCACGGTTTATGTTAAAAACTTTGTATGGCCAGGCTAGCAGAGTCAGCAGGAGACTGGGGAGTTGATTTCCCTATGCTGATGAATGACTCGTAGTCATGAGATGGCCGCAAAAATGGTCTTGCTAGCTATGGTCTATATACACAACGTTATACTTCCGGGATGGCTCAGGTGCTGCCGAAAATTCTGCCGAAAGTCCCTCATTTAGGCCCGATGTCAGTTACCTTGGGCTTTCTGTTTTTTCTTAAGATAATTGTTTGGGCATTTTTAGGCCTTTTTTTTTTTACCCAGGACAGATAAGACATGAAAGGGGAGAGAGAGGGGGAATGACATGCAGCAAAGAGCTGCAGGTCGGAGTCAAACCCGCGGCCTCTGCGTCAAGGAGTAAACCTCTATATATGCGCGCCCGCTCTACCAACTGAGCTAACCCAGCCACGACCTTGGGATTTCTTTGCGTTGGAATTCTAAACTCTGGTGGATTTCTGAGGACTATGGTTAACTGCTCCTCAGATCTCTGCAGGGTAAATCCAGACAGCTAGCTAGACTATCTGTCCAATCTGAGTTTTCTGTTGCACGACTAAAACTACTTTTGAACAAGTTCCACCAAAACAAGTTCCTTCCGGAGGCTATTTTGCAGAGGCACCGTTGCTCCGTAGAGCACCGCCCAAGACGAGTGTGATTCCTCCTCATCCCGTCCCCTCTCCCTCCCTTCCGTGCTTCTGCGCACTAACCCCCCCAACCCCCACCCCCAAATCCTTCTTGTCTCGTATTGGCTGGAACGCTGGAAGACAGTTTGTTATGTTTGGTGGTGCAGGTTGGCCAGTTTGTTTTTGTTGGCGTTTGCGGAGCCTGGGCTGTCTACAGAGACATGTAGACTGTCTATAGAGTGTGTTCAGGGGTCAGGCAGCTAGCAGTGACAAAAAAAGCGTGACACCGCATAGAGCCCCTTTAGAAGTCAGTAAAAATCCACACAGGTTGACATGTTTGCACGAGATAGGACGGATAATGACTGAAGGACGCAGAGAAGATCTGGTGTTTGGAAGTTTTGGGCCATGATGAAGAACATTGAAGGCCGAATTTGGTTTCTAGTAGGACAACAAACTGTCTGTTGTCTTCTTGTTGAGGCCAAAATGCAAATGGTGCGTTGGATCTGCATGTAAACGAACGCCTCGTGTCTGTCTCAAGCCTCTGTGGAAGATGAATGGTGTTTACCAGTCTGAAATCACACAGGACGCCGTCTAATTACCTTTTTTTTCTTAAAGGTTGTATTTATTAGTATCCATCATCGCTGTTGTTATATCAATTAATGCTGTTGACGGGCTGAGGAATTGTCACCCCCCACCCCCTCTCCTCCTCACCCCCCCTCCATCCTTCACAGGCAGAAGAACCTCCTCTCCTCTCTTTGGCATTAAAGGCCTGTCATCCCAGCATGCCGTGGGGCCCCCGGGCCCCAGCCCAGCGGTGTCAATTAAATTTGATTGACTGAGTAAAAGAAGCACACAAATAAGCCAAAACAACAGACACAAAAATCTATACATGACTCCTCCACCCTCCCACCCCCCTTCCTCCACCCCTCCGCCCCGGCTGTCAAATCAAGCGCTTGTCTCGTCCGTTTTCGTGGCGTGTGCCGCGGACGTCCGCCGCCAGACAACCGCCCGTGTGTGTGTGTGTGTGTGTGAGAGCATCAGCGCTGGCCAAACGCACCTCTCTTCTCCCGTGCCCCGCCCGCCTCACAAGCCCCCTTAAACAACACCCCCCTCCACCCCTCACCAAACACCACCTCCATCCACACACAGAGAACCAATTAGCGGCTCTGGAGTCTTGTCCACGCTGCAGAGCAGAGGCCCCTGGGTATCGACTCAAACTGTTGTCCAATAAATGAGGTCTAATTTATCAGTTTAACTTCACACCCTCCCCCCACCTCCCCCCTCCACCCCTGAAAGAAAGGGAGGAAAGAGGAAGAGAGAGGGTAGAAAAAAAACAAAACAAATAGCTCTTGTTTTTTGTTACATGAACTGGCGAGGAGCGTTCCCGATAAATCCCGCTTTCTTCACATTTTCTGCCTCGTTTCTCTCTGTGTTGTTTTGCTAATTGTGAGCCGGTGAGCTCATGTTTCATATTCGCGGCGATGATTGAGGGACGCTATTAGAGCAAACCCCATTAGTCTCCGTGGGGAGGCAGCCGACCCTGCGTGGGAACCATCAAAGGCCAATTTGCTACACAAACACCATAAATCCTGCCCTGTTAAGTGACTGTTTTTGATGCCGCTGAAGCGCGTGGAAATAAATACACGCTCCTTTATGTTTTGTCCATTAAATTACCAGAGAGCACAATTCACACACGACATCGATCTCGATCAGCTGTGGTCAAAAGTGGGGTCCAGGGACCCGCAGAGGGCCTCTGACAGTGTCGGAGGAGGTCTCAGTGAGCTTAGAAACGGCTTCGGTCATTACTGAAGGAGCTTGAAGTTCACAAAACTTGGCTTTGCACTTTGTATCAAATCTCCGATCAGATTTTTTTTTTGGTTGATCGTTCCAGTTCTCGTTTTGGATTTAACTCCTATCTGAAGATGATATGAACATCCGTTTGTCTTGTCTGATGCCGCTCAGCTGGCTTCAACATGGCGTCTGACTTTAACGAGGTGAGTTTTACACAGACAACTTCTGACTTTACCCAACTAGTAACGCCGCCTTCACACTGGCAGTTGAAATCAGCTCCGATACGGCTTCGAAATGACCGGAAGTCACTCATTTCCTATGGGGATTCGCAGACCGCATGCGAGTGCGGTGCGAAAACAATCGTGTCAGTTGGTCATCCGGATGCGTTCAAAAAATTGAACTCTTGCAAAAGGCTACGGACGGTTCCTATCCGACAATTCCAGCGTTGCTATGGTACTGATACACAAACCTGATAATGCTAATTGGTTAGCTAGCAACAGACATCGAACTATTGACAATATACCGCTATATCACATTTAACCGACGTGACATGTCAACGTCCTGGGCAACTTTTCTCCACGCAGCAGCCTTTCTATTTCTATCTGTATAAGAGAGGTCAGAGAGAATCGGACATTCAGACACTTATCAGTCGTTCTTGTGAGTCGCTTCCGAAGCTTTTCAACGGTGTAGTACGACGTCCGCTGGGGGCGTATTGCGTATTACGGAGCTGATTTCAACTGCCAGTGTGAAGGCGGCGTAAAAGGTGTTGGATATGCAAACAAGTCTTTAACAGCAACTCATCATGCTGAACTGAGGTTAAAGCTGCTGAATGTGTAGCAGGTGTCAAGGTCAGGTGTTCTCAGCTGAGCTCCAAAGCTAATTAGCTTTTAGCGTCGGAGCTGGCCTACCTGGTGACTGAATGCACTGCTGTCAATTCAGATGTAGTCTCTCGAATTGCCTCCACAGGGCTGCGGAGGAGGGTCTGGTTAGTCCACACAGCATTCCGAAATGGGGAGAAAAATGTGCTCTGGTTTATTGGCATTTCTTTAAACCAGTTCCAATTGTCAAGGGTGGGGCTAAGCGCCGGACCGAGGCACGGTGCCGCTGCAAAACAGCCATGGGAAGGAACTTGTTTTGGTGGAACATGTGCGTTCAAAAGTTGTTTTAGTCGTGCAACAGAAAACTCAGATTGGACAGATAGTCTAGCTAGCTGTCTGGATTTACCCTGCAGAGATCTGAGGAGCAGTCAACCATAGTCCTCAGAAATCCACCAGAGTTTAGAACGCCAACGCAAAGAAAGAGGAAGGTTAACGGACATCCGGCCGAAAAGAGTGACATCCGGCGGAATTTCGGCAGCAATGGAGCAATCTCAGAAGTGGAACATCGTGGATATAGACTAGCTAAGATGTAATACACAGGAAGTTACTCTTTGGTTACAAGACTACTGAAAGACATACGTGATGTGATAATTCTGTAGCAGGTAGGTGTTTTTGTTGAGCAAGGCATCTTTTAAACACTGATTTTGGACTTAACTGAGTGAAACAGCAGACTGAACTTCAGACAGTCGGGAGCAGCAACATAACATCATCACTCCTCTTTCACACAGTTCCTGGTAAAATTACTGCGATAACTTTTCAGGCACCGCTAGTGGCTTTCACTATACACACATGTACTACATTAAAGATCATTTTCGTTTTGCACCTTCGCACGCATGCAATGGCAATGCCGGAACAGCAACACTTATGGATATCAACCGCCCAAATAAGATGGGGCAAGGCCAGATGTATGTGTACGTGACGGAAGTGGTCTCTGCCAATGTTCTTGTAATGTTATTGTATTGCTTGTTAGTTATCAAATTATCCGCAAAAGCCTTGGCGTAAATGCTAAATTCTAAAAAAGTGGATACCAGCCGAACTTAGCCCCGCACACAACATTTGAGGTCAGGAAGTTCGGTCTGGACATGAGCTGTTCAGACCAATCAAATTGTCAGGGCGGGCTTTATACGATGATGGACAGATGATCAACAGTAACGTAATCAACCACGTCACCAAAGAGCGTTTGGGTTGAATTTGTTTACAACAAAGATGGCTGCCGCTGGAGAATTGAGATGTGTAGATTCAGCCATCGCGTCTGTTATAGAAGATATCGACAGCGCATTCATTTTAAAAGAGGAACATAGAACCGCGATCAAGGCATTTGTCGATCGGAAGATGTTAACTCCGGGATTCGTAAAAGTTTAATTTATCAGCGGGCCCGGGGGAAAAAAAAAGGGGTGTTCCCTTTTTTTTGTTTTTATCAATTGTCGTGCAGAGGCATTTTCTTTTCTGGTTCGGCTGAAACACGGTAAACACAGTATCAGACTCATATTCTGACTAGAATCTGAATATGACGGTGTTAGGCTACGTCATCAGTGGAGTCTTGTGATTGGATCGCTCACTCAAAGTGAAAGCTTCTTTCCTCAGACGGACGTAGCCCTTTTCGTGCTCGTCCCTGCAATGTTACTGCTTTTATTCACAACACAGCCATATGGTCATGAGGTGAGAAATTGGCAGAATAGATTCCCCTGAAAATCGATCCCTGCTCCCATTCACTAAGGGCCCCATGCAGGAAATGGTCCTCAACATTTCAGGGATATACTGCATGTTGTGTAAAGGGGCTTAACGTAAAAGTTCACCGTAGTGACTATAAATCTTTGAACTGAACTTAACAATTGGAATCAGCAGCGCAATTCAAAACACCTGCATCAAGAAGATCTGCTGTGTTTTGACTCAAAATACTACTGAAGTAAAACTACTGAGTCTGATACTGCAATACTGTTGTGTGGTGAGGCAGCAGACAGAAGAACGTTTCAAGTATTTGCTAGTTGTTTTTCAAAGAAATAAACTAAAGACCAATGGCTTCACGGAGGAATGAAGAATGCATTGAAAGCATGGTACGTTTTTGAAATTGGTCAAAAATTTAAAGTATGATGTGATTTAAGGTACACAGGTTAAAGTGTATATTGTGTGATGAACACGTGGTAAACGGGAGAGTAGGAGAATGAAGTCATGCAAAAGAAGCGCTCCACTGAAAATGAGTTCAAACATGCAAAAACACCTGTAAGGTGCTTTAATGTCAAATAACAAAAGAAAGCCACTGTGTACAAAAAAGGTCTGTGGGTGTTCAAGAAAAGTCACTGTGATTAAAAATCTTGATTGCAATATTTATGAAATATTGCCCCGATCATGAAGCTCTTTTTCAACAATCTTCAGTTTAAAAACAGTTTATTTGGGTTTGTCTTCAATAACAGAAGAGCAGACGTCTGTCTCTGCACACGCTGGTTAGTCAAAAAAAAAACATTAAATTCAGATCAGACAGTCTCCTCCAACATTCACTGAAATTGCGCCTCATTTCATTTGTTTTGTGTGCGTTGAGAGTAAACGTCCGAGTCGATGCAGCCACACCGTCCATCCGAAGAGGTTATTAAAAAAAGACAACAAACAGAAAGAGTTCAGTCCACGTCAACGACGCATGGCTCTTTTCCTTCGTCCTGAAGGAACGCTTGAACGACGAAGACACTTCAAATAAAATAAACTGCATTTCCAAAACAATCTCATCAACACAATCACACAATGACGTTTTAATGAAACAAGACGGCCCTTTTGCAAAAGTAGTGCATGTGTACTGGACGCAAAAGAGATGCAATTTCTAATCTCCTTCTCATCCGACTCTGGGGAAGACTCTTAACATGTTGGACTGTTCCTTTAACAAAAGACTGGATGCAGGTAAATGCTCCCAACATCCACCATCAAGAACCACAACAGCCAGAGTGTGTAAACCTAAAAAAAATAATAAAGTCTTTGTAAACCAGATGAGTAAACAGCAGAGCAGAATCTCACTGATCCAAGTTACAGATGTATACAAGGTTCAGGAATGTGACAGAACAACTCTACAGACTGATGTCCAACAACAAGGCGATTGGATTAGAAATATTCTGCTGCATCAGAACCACAAACAGTATTTGTATCAAAGTAAACATGCATCAGAAACGGGTGTGATCCACTTTGTCCCAAAGCTACAAAGTAGAGAGCCGAGGCTGAAATCGCCGTTTCTGTCAGGAGTGTTTTTTTTAAACACCAACGACACACAATTAAAGCAAAACAGAAAGTAGAAGGATGATTTTTGGCTTCATAAAAAGTGAACAAAGACATGAAACCGATGATATGAATACATCGTCTTATCAATCAGTCAACTTATTATCAGTTTTCTTTTAAGAACGGAAATAGCAGTCAGCCTATCCAACACTTTGGACCAAAGAGATTTCCGATGTTTTTATGTGTATATTTCCTAGTGATTTCATCCAGCCGCTATCTCGACTTCTAACATGATTCCGAGGGATTTTGTTGAACCCCTTGACCTTCCCTCTAGCGCCACCCTCAGGGAAAAAAACATTACATTTGTATCTGCAATACTGTAAAGTTTTACAATTTGAGGTGAAATGAACACTGCAGCCTCTTGGGGCTGCTAGTGAGGCTTCAGTGTCGGAATTCAGCATCAAAAGTCCAGAAAAGTTTTGAAATTGCACAGGAGCAAGGATCAATCAACTGTTCAAACTGATCACTTGATTAAAACTGATCCGCATCGATGTGGAAGCTAAAATGATATAAGAAATGTGATCAAGGAATAAAAATTTCCTGTCACTCCGTGCACTTATTTGACTTTATCTTAAGCCATGACTTGACTGTGTGCTGCTTTTGTATTTGTTTTATGCGTCCATGTGTAATTATGCGTGGCTAATTGGATCAGTCATTCTGAATAACCGAGCTGTAAACATGTACCAACGAGCCACAAAGACGTGAGCCAATCTGACAAGAACGGGTCCCCTACAAGGGTCAGCGGCCCCGAATATCTCACTAAGTGGTGAATTAAATGATTTTATCTTTCTAATTCTAGTTGGTTGGTAATAGTAAGAGGCGGAGACAGCCTAATTAAGTCTATTTCCCCTCATCAGTGACGCCATCCATGGTTCTGACACGTTGAACTTGAATTAAATGCTTGAACCTACGTTCATCTGTAAACATGAGGCAAAGCAAACAACTATAAACACATTCTGCTATATACTGTATGTTTTTGTTAGATTTCAATGCATAACCTAATTCCCACTACCAAATACTGCCACATTGAAATTTAACCACTGGATAAGAGCATCAGATATCGGCCTCAGTCATCGAATTTCAAGTTTTGAGACAGTTTGTCAGCAGTTTAAAGTGCTCATATTATGCTCATTTTCAGGTTCATAATTGTATTTAGAGGTTATATCAGAATAGGTTTACATGGTTTAATTTTTAAAAAAGCACCATATGTTTGTTGTACTGCACATTGCTGCAGCTCCTCTTTTCACCCTGTGTGTTGAGCTCTCTGTTTTAGCTACAGAGTGAGGCATCACACTTCTGTTCCTATCTTTGTTGGGAGTCGCACCTGCGCAGTAGCTAGGTAAGGACTACTAGCCAGTCAGAAGCAGAGTTTGAGGGCGTGGCACGCTAGCAGCTAGGCGAGCATTATAACGTGTGTTACAAAGTGACCACGTTTGTCTCTGAAGTAAAGGCTGGACTACAGTAGAGCTGTTTGGAGCAGTTTGTGAACAGTGTTTTCTGTTGGAAAGTGCCTGTGGGGTGGACTTTGGGCTTTTTCACTTTGTAAACCTATAACATGCACAAAAAGGTATATAACAATAAAGGAAAGGGAAAAAGCCAAAAAGCATAATATAAGCACTTTAAAATCTCTGGAGTTTAAACTTCTCTCTCTTAGAGTTCATACGGTGGGGCGGTTTGTCAGCCGCTGTAGAAGGTGCATTCTTAAACCTCCCCGTCTCAAACACATCACACAACTAAAGTCTACTTCATGCCAAAAATACTGCATAGATAACCATGGAAATGAAAATAAAAAAATGTGTGGAATATTATGTAAAAAGAAAAAATAATAATTAAATACTACTATATATACAGTGGTTTTAAAACTATTTGTTGTGCTGGTGCACGTTAACCACGTGCATGATTATAACCACTTTTTTATTTATTATTTCAAATCATTTAACTGTGTGCATAAACATAAATATTAATACTTCATCTTTAGTGTTTAGTTCAGTAACAGAGTGGCAGAGAACCAGAAACCGTCCTTCATTTAGAAGACACGTTTTAGTTTAACAGACCAGTGAACTCTGTGTAATCTGACATTAAACTAAATGTGACAAAACTAAAAAAATTTATGAAAAGTAGCATTATGTGAGGTTTCTGCAGGATGCTGATTAATACACAAACACACTTCCTTCAGTCGGTCAACATAAACAATTGCTTCAATATCAGTAAACACATTAAACACACAGGTTGTTCTCATTCACTCTGAAGGGATTCCTGTCTCTGGAGAACACCGTCAAATACATGTGAACATAATCTTTAACAGAGTTTCAGTCCTTCATCTGTAGAAAAACCATCAAAAGTCAAACGTCAGAGGCAAAGAACATTAGAAACTTGATAATTAGAAATTATGAAAACAGAAGTGTGAGGAAATGTCTGGTCACTGGAGTGTTAAACTTGAATTTGGGAATGGTAGTTTGAGAAAATAATCTTAACTCACAGTTCACAGTCTTTTTTTTGGGAGCTGACACACTCTCAAGCCATGAGATACTGTTTAAAGCCACAGAAAAAGCTGCTAAATGGACATTGAGTAAAGATTATTTTGTGAAAAAATAATAAGACTTTGACTGGAACTTTTATTTTGCTGACTAATTCAGTATGTAACCAAGTGTGTTTGTGGTAGTAATGTGAACTAGGGATTATGTGTAAAAAGAGAGCAGATGTTAACTTTTCTCACCCAGAGTCAGACAGGCTTTTTATTGGCTCTGTCTGAAAGTCCCTTTTACCATTTTACTATGAACCAACACACGAAGACTCCTGTGTTTAAGAGGGTAAGCTGGCAGGATGACAGGTATGTTTAACAAGTCCAGATCCGCTTGTAATCAGCTGGTATGCCCTAAAATAAAGCAAAGTCAGCTTTTTTTCACCACTGTGGTTTGGACCAAACAATCTGTAGCTGAAGATACAACTTTAGTCTTATCTTGAGTGACAAAAATCACACTTTCGATTTGGTCACTCGAAGTCCAATGTTATATTAAGTGTCTGGTGTTTTTCATATGCTGCTGTAATTTACTGTCATTTAAAAAGTATGTGTTAACCCTTTGAACCCTTGGCTATGTTTGCTTGTGTATGGCATAGTTACTTGATGTCATGAATTATTTGTTTTTCAGGATACATTAACCCACTTGGAAATACCATTACTCATGTTATCCTAGAACATGTATTCATCATAGTGTGTGTGTATATGTTTAGAGCTTTGGAACTGCAGTTCCCATGATACTTTGGGTAATGTAAACAGGGTGTATGATGTTGCCATGGAGTCAGTGACTTAGCTTGTGGAATACATCTTAACACTTTTTTGAGCCTGTATTTGTTTACATTGAGTGGATTGTTATGGACGTTTATTCTTGATGGATGTCTGCGATATCTCTGCTACCATTGGAATATAAATTTCTCATGTCGGCTGCCTCTTGCCGTTTGCTTTGTCGGTCTGTTTGTTATGTGCTCTCTGCCTTCAGTAGGCATTCGTTGGTTAAACGTTACTGGTTTTGCTCTTGCCCTTAGCCCCTCCTCCTCCTGGGCTGCTTTTACTCTCAGACTTCCTGCCAGGCGAGTTCTGACAGGTGGAGCCTGACTGACCACCACTGTTGTTGTTGTTGTTGTGGTTTGTGTTGCCGCTCAGCGTTTCCATGATGGAGCGGAACGCCCCGAACGGCCGCTTGCTTTCAGAGCTTCCCGTTGGAGTCCTCTCCTTCCCATGATGCCCTTTGGTCGGCTCCGCCTCCTGATTGGAGCTCTTGTGGACCTGCTCGTCGAAGGTGACCCTCAGTTTGAGATTTTGGGATGTCTTCCTGCGAGACGAGGGCGACTTCAGGGCGCTCTTGGGGCTGGTGGCCACTTTCTGGCCGTTGGCGGCGTCTTGGAGGTCGCCGGAAGCGTCTGGTGTTTTACCGTCTGCCGCCTCGGGGTCGCTGGAGGTGGGGGAGGGGTTAATACCGACGCTGTCCGCCGACTTTGACCCGCTGAGAGAAAACGCCAGCTTTCTCTCAGCTATGCATGAGGAGGAAGAGGAGGAAGGGAGGTGCTTCCTCATCACCAGGTTAAGGTGGTTTGACGCTGGCTCCTCCTCTGCGATTGGCAAATGGGACGGCCTATCAGGTCGCAGTGTGTTTGAGGCTGAGGCGCCTTGACTTTTACCCTCCTCTGGCGGATAACCGTCCGAATCGGATTCGCTCAGAGAGCGCTGCATGATCTGCTTGAGTCTCGCTAGTTTGAGCTCTCTCCTCTCCACCAGCCCGGTCCTGCGGGCCCCAGGGGCCCCGGGGCCGCCCGCCGGGGGCAGCCTCTCCCTGGGACACAGCGTGTCCGACATGTCCTTCCCCAGCAGCTGCCGCAGCACCGGGTCTGGACCCACCCCTCCCTGACGAACCAACCAACCGTCACCTGGAGTCCCCTCCGCTGTCAACATCATCTCCGGCCACGCCTCCACTGAGGGCTGATGGGAGCTGGAGTCCAGAGAGGGAGAAGAAATGATTCTTTACTTTTACATTCTATAGGTGTGTATGTTGTTGATGCCTTTAATCATTACAACTACTACTACTACTAAAAACCAACACCCTATTATACTGCTACTTCTACTACCATTACTACATACCACTATTTATAATAGTAGTACTTGCTTTTCTATAAGAATTACTTTTACCACGATTGGTTTTCATTAAAAAACTACAGCAACTATTCTAACTGCTACACCTGCTGATGCTACCACTTCTATAACTACTACAACTGATATTGCTATATTATACCATCTGCTACTATCACCAATACAGTGAAAACTAGGGGTGACCCCGAATAGTCAAAGATTCGATGCATCGATATGCTATGCCTGATTAGACCACCAATCTCACAGTCGAATCTTCATTTTTTTGTTATTATGAAACGAGGATCATACCATTTTGGCAATATGGGGGTGCTCAATGTCTAATTTCACACAGAACTACTGGTTTTGTACGGTTATATTCATTTATATACAGCCTTTAATTATGATAATGCTGTAAAAAAAAAAAACGCCTGAAAAGAAAAAAGCGTTCAATAAATAATTTCGTGTGTGTGTGTAAATCCAACCACCCTTGTGACAGATTTAAGTTTGATTTTCCCTGATCCGTGACAGACGAGGAGCATCTTGGCGGTAGGGATTAATGTTACTTAACAATGTCTGGAAAAAGGAAATCTAAAGTGTGGATGCACTTTGAAATGGTAAAAGATGATCCCAAAAGTTATATGCAAGTTGTGCCAACAGCTCATGTCCTACCACTCGTCAACAACAAACATGGCTTTCCACCTAAGGGTATTTATTACCAATAAAGACGGTTCATGGCGCTTTTAATTTACGAATAGCAATATCATATGTTGGGACTTCGCGACGGACACGGCAGTTCATTTAATTAGTAGTAGTACCGGGCTGCGCAAAACTACCTCAAAGAAAGCTAGATTTGAGACCGCCATTGGAAAAGAGAAATCACTGACAAAATTGCAGAGTTTATTACGCATCGAGCGGGGCAGTAAATGTTGTGGACGGTGAAGGTTTTAAAAAATTAATCACACTTGAGCCAGGATACACAGTTCCCAAAGAGAGACGGTTATGCATGCGGTGGATGCAAAATACGTGCGTCCATAAAATTGTTTTACTCTCCTGCTGACTATTGTGCGCCGCCCCTCCCAACCCATTCACACACACACATAGATGATTCGACTATCAGTCGACTATAGAAAAGATTCGACAATTGTGATTCCGAATGTGTAAATCCTTAGTCGGGGACACCCCCTCAAGTGAAAACACATGGGCTCTGGTTAATTAAGTAACTAATTTCAGCTCTGAAATAGCATTATCTGCAGTTAAAAGTTTTATATTGAATCAAATAATTACATTTAAAACTGCAAAATTGTAATAAATAATATAGAGTAGACCTGAGGTTTTCCACCTGCCTTAACCCTGAGAGCTGCTTCAGGTGGTGTATTTAAGCCATCTCATCTGAAAAGTGCTGTACTGTAAATGCTGCGATCACTTGCTTTCACTGCTGCCGCCAGCACTGCTCATATCGGTGGCTCTGAGTTACAGTTCTTCTCGGTGGAGGGTACCATCATCACTCCCCAATCTCTGCTGTGCAGACTTGTTTATTCTTGTGGGGAGTGACAACTATTGCCGTTTTCCAGACTCAATCCCTCCACTCTCACACAAGGGGCCCTATTTTAACAATCTAAGTGCACGGTGTGAAGCGCCAGGAGCAGGTGCGTTTAGGGCTTTTAGCGTTTTGCTAGTTTGACAGCGGAACAAATGGTCCGTGCGCCAGGCGCATGGTTCAAAAGGGTTGTACTTAGTGACTTAATTAATCATAGGTGTGTTTTGGGCGTGACATGCAATAAACCAATCAGAGCGTCATCTCCCATTCTCTTTAAAAGCCAGGCGCGTTTGTACCTTGGCGCATTGCTATTATGATGGTGGATTTGCAGCGTAATATTTTTATTTGTAATCTTTTGCATGTTTGTGTGCTGTTGCGCTTCACTGTGTGTGTGTAACAAGCATAGTGTGCGCACGCTGTGCACGAGCCTAGCCGCATTTTACTAATTTGCTGTTAAAATAACAGTGAAATGCTGCATTATTGACTTTAGACCAGGTTTTTGTTGGTCAATAACGCGATCACTTCCCACTGCCTCAAGATAGCAATACGCCAAGAATTCACCTGAACACACCTCCCTGTAAGACCAGCACGCCCATGGGCGCAAAGATGGTCGCAGGTGCATTTGCTATTTAACGACGCAGGCGCTGGAGGGGAAACTACGTCGGTCTTAAACTAGCAAAGACACTTGCGTCGGGCTTTGTGCTGCGCCGGGTGCAAGATAGGGCCCCATGACTTTATGTCTTATTCTGTGATTTTGTAGCCACCGCTAACCATGGTTTTAATATATCTACATTCCCAACAGTATAAAATAATACAACTCCAGATTCATGGGGGACATAGTTGTGTGTGTGTGTGTGTGTGTGTGTGTGTGTGTGTGTGTGTGTGTGTGTGTGTGTGTTACCTGGGTGATCTGGAAGGTGTCCCATCTGTGGGGTCCATCAGTCTCTGCAGTTGTTTCTGTAGAGTAATCCTCTCTGCTGCCTGTCTGCATGACAAACAACACAAACACACAACAACAGGATTAACTCTGACACTGACACGCCCCCATCTGTAATAATAATAATAATAATAATAATAATAGTAATACTACATTTATTTATATAGCACTTTTCAAAACAAAGTTGCAAAGTGCTTTACAAGACAAAATAAAAATGGAAGACAAACAATAATGAAACAAGTTAAAACCCGTTTTAAAAGTTATACAACATTGAGCAAAATGAGCTACACATAAAACAATATAAATAAAAATAAAAGTTAAGAGAATGCCTTTGTATACAAATAGGTTTTAAGAAGTGACATAACAGATACAAGTAAATTTAGGCCACAAAGGCTGTGAAAGCACACTTATAAAAATGTGTTTTTAAGAGGGATTTAAAAGAGGATAAGGAGCTCCTCAGGGATGTTTTTCTAGAGAGGGAGGCCCTAGATTGTTAAATGGCTACACTGTAACAAATTACTGTAAATTCTACATTCACTCTTTACAGTGTAGTAGAGCCTTTGCTGGGGAACCTCAGGTGTGTTGAATATTCATTCTAAAAAAACATATAGGTTCAAATATATTTGGACATCTATTGGTGCGCTTTATGTCCATAAGGTTTGTAATTTGGTCATAAAGTCTCCTGCCGTTCCTTGAATTTGTCTGACGAGTTTCAAGAATGTTCAAGAATGTAGTCGTCTCTCCAGTTAAACATTTTTGTTGACGTCTTTGTAGCATCTTCTTCACCCTCTCTGTTTGTTTACTTCCGGTAGTGCCAGACACATGATAGAAAACGTCATCAACACGGCCACTCGCTCGCTATGAATTCTTTTGACGCATTTTTTAAGTTTTTTTAATTGTTTTTATTTTTTACAATTCTGATATATATATCCAAATTTTGAATATTCATTGACAGCCCTAGTTGTGACCAGGTAATGCGTGCCGTCAGGATTCTGAGATGAAGTTAGGTGTGAGTCCAGAGCGGGCCTTAAAAGTGATCAAATATCTTATAATCAGTTCTGATAGGAGTAATGTGCTCTCCGTTTTTTTGGTGTTGGTGAGAAGTCCGGCTGCTGCATACAGACAAGCTGTAATTTCTGTAAACTCTGTTCACTCACACGTGTAGAGAGTCTAAAACAGAGATGTTCAACAGAGAGTCTGTGACCCCCAGGGGGGATCCTCAGAGTAAGTGCAGGGGGGCTGCTAAATTATTTAAAAAAACATTTTTTTAAAGTTTCTTTTTTCAAAACTTAAAATGTCTGAAAATAAAAAAATATATAATTCCAACATATTAATAGCAAAGATAAATTTGCCCAGTTGTGTAGAGTTAAGCTTAAAGATTCACTCATTCATTTGTTTTCCTCCCCCAAGCCTAGCCTGATGTCGTCAGATTCTAGTCAGAATAGGAGCCTGATGCTGCTCCATTGGGCTGTGATTATGGGGCGTGTTTCAACCGAACCAGGAAGGAAAATGCCTTTGCACTCAATTGGATAAACCTACAACCAATCAGAGCAACGGAGTATGTGAAATTGCCGAATCACGTAGGAAGGACGGCAAAAACATCTTTCCGATCGACAAATGCCTTGATCGCGGTTCTCGGTTCCTCTTTTAAAATGAATGCGCTGTCGATATCTTCTATAACAGAAACGATGGCTGAATCTACACATCTCAATCATAGAATATTAACAGTCTATGATCTCAATTCTCCAGCAGCAGCCATCTTTGTTGTAAACAAATTCAACCCAAGCGCTCTTTGGTGACGTGGTTGATTACATTACCGTTGATCATCTGTCTATCATCGTATAAAGCCCGCCCTGACAATTTGATTGGTCCAAACAGCTTTGGTTCGAGCATAGTTGCTCCACAACGGATCAAGTCCAGACCGAACTTCCCGACCTCAAATGTTGTGGGCGGGGCTAAGTTCGGCTGGCATCCAGGCTACCCCAAGCCCAGTTTAATATGCAACTCAATTATATGCAGTAGAGCAGGGATCGTCAACTGGCGGCCCGCGGGCCACATCCGGCCCGCCAAAGCTTTTAGTCTGGCCCGCAGAATAATCATGAATTCACAAAATGTAAAGAGGAAAAAATGCATTCTGTTATTTATCATTCCACACACACCGCTGAGCCGAGATGTGTGTGCGTTAAAACACGCAGCACCTGACTGGGAACGATAGCCTACAGAGAGAGTTACCAACGGCCGCTGGGGCAGATGAACTCAGGCTAGTCTCTTTTCTGTAAATAGGCTACAATTTAACTTTCGTGAGTAAAAAGTCAATACTTATCAATGCACTCACCTGTGTTTTTACAAAAACAAAAGCTGTCGGTTTGTAGGCTACTCTAACTGTTTATCTTAGTTTGCCGGGAATCTGGAAATGTGGACAAATTCTTATAAACCAATGCTGGCTGAACAAACCAAACTCTCCGCTGGAGCTGTAAATCTATGGAGACCAAAACAGATACATATGGTTACTTAATATGCACGTGAATGACGCGTTCGTTATGTTTGAGTTCTTCATTCTTGATGATGATGATTCTGGTTGTATTATTTTGCAACAGCATCTTTCATTGCAAATGAGGCATACATGACGAGTGCATAGCCTGCTTATCAATGATGTCATTCATCATTAAAGCTGGGCTTTTCCACGTCAACTTTTCGCTTCAGCCTCTTTGACAGTGACATGTTTACCTGACAGCAGCCTCTCTTTCTGCAAGCATTTTCCACCAATCAGGATGCTGCATACTACAATAATGTTTCCATAATCACAGACTTTAACCATCACTCCTCAGTGAACTGCCTCCTAGTCTGAGATCATTTTCTAGTTAAAGAGCCAGTTATCATTATGGAGTTTCCATGTTTTTTAGGAGTTTGCTCACACTAATACATGTAAAAAAAAAAAATAGCATTAATTCAGTAAGAAAGGGAACATTTCGAACAAGAATAGGCGTATTAGGTATAATTTTATTTTCTTTATTTGAAAGTCCGGCCTCCAGAGTGTCTGCTTAGAAAAATTCTGGCCCTTGAAAAAATGTAGTTGATGACCCCTGCAGCAGAGGGTCTCTTTCAGCCTAGGGGTCCCTGGCCTAAACGAGAGTAAATTTAAGCAATTCTCTAAATTTCTACTGAAGGATCTGGCAACACCTGAGCACTCTTAAGCCCATTTCACACATCTAGAATGGCCAATAGAATAGCAATAACTGAGAAACTATTAACAATTCGATACAGCAACTGTAACTGAAAACAACGGTACAAACCCTGTGACTTACTCATTGAGCTGTTTGGTGAGTTTAACAACCTGGGAGGCCAACGACATGCAGGTTTCCACGACGACCAGGTACCGAGCACAGGTGGTGTGTCCCTGCCGCTCGGCACTCTGGGAAGGCCGCTCCCCCTGCTGGTTCTGGACCGTCACATTGGAGCCGTACTCCACCAGAGTCTGGACACAGACACAAAGACTTAAACCGTTACTGCTTTGAGTTCTGGCTCCTGAGAAACATCTCACACATGTTGACACTTGTTTCTAAGTCAGTATATGACATTAGAAACATTATTACTTCCAGTTTTAGCTCTTTTCATTAATACTCCCATTAATACTGCCTTTAGCTTTCCCCACAGCACAGATCTACTTGGCTTTGCTGAGAAAAAGCCGCTATTTGATCAAAAACAGATCATTAACTATCAGTATTTTGACTGTCGGCCCGGCTAGCCAACAGGAAGCAGACAAGACTGATAACATCCGCCTCTCCTTAAGGAGGGTGAATAAAAACACTCAGCTTCCACTGCAGGAACATGCGCCTCACATTGTATGACAGAATTTCTAAAAATGTGAGGTTTAATGTTGACATTTTCATTGTTTAAATATTGTAATAATTAAATCTAGTGTTGCTTTGAATCATATTCTGTGTTACTGAGCTGTAGGTTAAGAAAGTTAAGTGATGAAGTGGATGTTAAAGGTCCAATGTGTAGGAATTTCTCCCATCTAGCGTTGACATCATATATCGCAATTAACTCTCTCGCAGCAAGCTGTTCAAAGTACGTATTACAGCTACGGTAGCCTTCACGCTTCAAAAAGCCGGTCTCTTGCTCTTTTCAATATCCTTTTTCTTTTTCTGGGCAAAGAAGAAGAAGACTCCTGTTCCTGAAATTTGGATTTTGAATACGTGTGGTCCTCCATGTTTCCTTCTTCAAACATGCTGGGACCGTGAAGCTACGATACCCATTAGCAGCATTAGCAGCACCTGGGAGTTTATCATGTGACAGCGAAAATGCGAAAGGCGGAGCAGTATGTCCTGTATGTTCCTTACCGGCTAACGTATTTCAAGATGGCGCATGAATATGGAGCATATAACCCAGTTCATGCGAATGCAAATTTAAAATTTCAAGCCAAAAGGAATACTTGGAATTGATGGTGGTGGGAAATATTCACGTAAAAGGACAAGTTTGTGAACGGGCAACACAGATTTTAGATAATGAACAACAACACGGTACACACTGGGCCTTTAAATAATCTAATAAAACCACAAGACCAACCACAGCTGTCTGTGAGAAAACAGAGGAGAGAGTGATAGTTACGTTGGTAGTAATTGTAACTTTCCAGCAGTACACACCTGTATACAGGTGAGGTGTCCGTACTGAGCTGCCACGTGGACGGCAGTGTTTCCGTTCTGGTCGACTTCGTCCAGAGAGATCGCCTGTTCCTGCATGAACTGAAGCAACCACAACAAGACCTTCTCCTGGAGAGGCAGACGGAGAGAGAGAGAGAGAGAGGAGAGAAAAAGAGAGAGACTTTTTACCCTTAAGTCAACCAAACACACTTCAATCTTCCCCAACACACACACACACACACACACACACACACACACACACACATAAAAAAAAAAAAAAAAAAAAAAAAAAAAAAACACACACACAAACACACACACACACACACACACACACACACACACACACACACACACACACACACACACACACATATACCCATCCCAACATAAAATGGGACTTTTCCCTTTAACACTTCAGGCCTAATTTGTGTCTTTTCTTCTTTCCCCATCTTGCTTAAACCTTAAACACAATGTAGTTGCTAAATGATAAAATTGCAGGAATACTTAATGTGGGGAGTGAAGTGGAAATGTTGCCATGAGGGTTGTGCTTTGTCTTCACTTAAAATAAAAAAGGTTTATCCTCTGTACGCTGGCCTTTAAAAGACATCTCAGGGTGCTTTCACACCGGTTCACTTTATGTGGTCCAGCCAAACATGAAGTCATAAGACTCACAGGTTACTGACTTGATTGGATAGTTTAAGTGATGTCATTCTACATCAGCGCTAACCAGATGGTTTGTTACACAGCACCATCTGGGAAGTTTCCAATGAAACTCTTTGGAAAGGTGTGTATTAATATGAATGTGTTTCTTTATGTTACCTGTCCATAGCGGGCAGCGTAGTGGATCAGGCTGGGATGTTCTCTGGTGCAGCTCAGCTCTGCGATGGCCTCCGTCTCGCTCACCATCCACCTCACGCACTCTAGATGACCGTTCTGCAACACACACACACACACACACACACACACACACACACACACACACACACACACACACACACACACACACACACACACACACACACACACACACACACACACACACACACACACACACACACACACACACACACACACACACACACACACACACACACGTTTCAGTGAGGACCAGGTGGTTTTAAATCCGTCAACCCATTAATCTGAGTGAATACAACAGAGGCTTGTTGATAAGAGCCAATCAGGACTCAGCTGCCCGGCTTGTCTCTAGATAACACACTTCCTTTCTGGCAGCCAATCAAGAGCCTGGTTTCCACAGCAGGGCGAACAAAACAGGACTTTCGCAGTAGTTATAGTGTTCATTCCAGGGACTCATTTTTATAACATCCTGCAGCGGGCCATTTTTTTATCCAAAACCTCCATCTTAACACTGATGGACCTGTTGACCTCATTGACCAGCTGCCAACAGCCAATCAAATGTCTGCATGTCCTTGTTAGCTTTTGTGTAGATGTTTTCTTTTTTTTTCTTTTTTTTATATTTTCAGCAGGTTTTCTGCATTTTAAGCTGTAAAATGAGAAAATGTATTTACATCAGGGTGATAATAAGGTAGAGGATGAAGCTGCACAACATCTAGTCACATTTTTTTAAAGATATCAAATCTCTTAGATTTTTTGAACCACTTTAAGCTTGCTAGTTCTCTACACCTTACACACACACATACACACATACATACATACATACATACATACATACATACATACATACATACATACATACATATATATATATATAGCGGGTCTGTTTGTTTTGGAGAGGAGGAGACCTCTGCGGATTTTTTGGCTCCCGGTAAAAACCTCCCAAACGATGAACAGTGAAGGGCTGCTGTCTGCAATGACGGTATCGCTCCGTCTTTTCATATTGATTTGACCGACCCCTAGCTGCAGCAAATTACACATTATACGTTGAAGAAAGAGTATAAAGTAGAGCAGCCTGAGTTTTTTTCAGGAATCCTGTATTTAGGATTTTTAAGGAAACTTGGTCTGCTTGATTTTTCTCATTTGTACTCATGCCTTTTAAAAAAAACACCAAGTATTCACTAATTCAACATCTTTTAACAGTTTTCTTCATACGCTGACCTTAACTCCCAGACCAGCGGGAGTGAGCTGCTGGTTGTTGCGTTCGTTGAGGCTGTCCTCCCCCATCAGAGAGGTGAGATGCTGCAGACAGTCAGCGTGGCCCTGACAGGCCGAGATGTGCAGCAGGTTGTTCCCGTCCTCGTCTCTGATCAGCTCCAGGTTGTCTGCTGCCAGGTGAGGCTGCAGGAGGGGGGAGGAGAAAGAAAGGGTCGGGGAGGGATAGGAGAAGAAAAAGAAAAGGGTAAGGAGAAAAAAAAATGAGATACAACATCAAATGTGGTTTGCAAATGTAACATGTTCAAGTCAAATGTAAGACTTTTTAAGACCATTGTGAATGAAACTTAAGACCTAAGTATATCACAACATCGGAAAAAAAAGTCAGAGGTCAGAGTCCAGAAACATTTTCTGAAATAATTCCCTGTTTTCCTCATTGGCATTATCGGACTGTGTCTAGATTGGCTGCAATATAAGTGTCATTTGTAGTCATAGTACAGTGAATTATATATATGTTATATATGACAAGCCTAGGGCTGGGCAATATATCGATATTATATCGATATCGTGATATGAGACTAGATATCGTCTCAGATTTTGGATATCGTAATATCGTGATAAGTGTTGTCTTTTCCTGGTTTTAAAGGCTGCATTACAGTAAAGTGATGTACTTTTCTGAACTTACCAGACTGTTCTAGCTGTTCTATTATTTGCCTTTTCCCCACTTAGACATTATGTCCACATTACTGATGATTATTTATCTAAAATCTAAGTGTGAAGATATTTTGTTAAAGCCCCAATTGTCAACCCTAGAATATCGCCGCAATATCGATATTGAGGTATTTGGTCAAAAATATCGTGATATCTGATTTTCTCCCTATCGCCCAGCCCTAGACAAGTGACAGAAGAATTACAACACCACAGAATAAAAAAAAAAAAAAATTCAATGAGCATTAGAGGTAGTGTTACATTGACGTGGGAAAATTAAGACCCGTTTGAAATTATTTAAGACCTAGAACACAATCAGCAAATTTAAGACTTTTTAAGGCATACAATTTAGACTTTTTAAGACCTTGCAGAAACCCTGTGTTAGATTCTCTTCCACTAATCAGAAGCATGACGCCTCCCACTCACCAGCAAAGACATCTGTCCCTCTCTGACGATGTTGATGATGTTCTGGTTCTTCTTGGTCTCCTCGTCCACCTCCGCTCCTGCTCCTCCACCTCCTCCGAACCCCCTGGGCCCACTGCTGCCTCCGCCCCCTCCTCCTCCTCCTGGACCAGGAGCCCTGGGCTTGGAGGCGTCCTGCCTGCCGACGCTGCACCCGGGCAGGGGGAACATCATCCCCGGGCCCCCCCCCGGTGGCTCCACTCCCGGCCTCTGGTTCTGAGAGTCTGGGTAGACCCGCGCAGACAGCAGCTTGTCTGGAAGTCATTATTCAAAGAAAGGAAATATCATGACAGTGTTTTTCTCCAACAAGAAAGGGTAAAAACAGAGAAGAAGAAAGGTTCGCACCTGCATCAGAGAAAGAAGAGACGGAGGAGGAGCAGCTGAGGAGTCCGGAGGAGAGCAGCTCCGACTGGTAGCCTCCTCCAGCCGGGGAGCGGTGGAGGTGATGGAGGTCTGGATCCATCGACTTGGACTTCCTCAGGTCTGACCACTTCAGCGGAGACAGAACACAATACTGCAGGAAACACATAAATACCAACATTACAGTTTATTAAATAATTCATTACAAAAGCTGATATTTCATGCCCTTAAACATATAACTTGGTGAAACAGAAGTCTTAATGTAATACTTTGAATTGATTATTAGATAAAAGGTTAAATCAGTACTGTGGATTTTCCTTGTAAACAAACAAAAGTTCTCACCAAATTGTGTGAATCCTTTAGCTCTAACAAACATGTCCAGCGTTTTAAAACATTTGCAAAGCTGATTTTTTTTTTAAGTATTTTAAATCCAGTAAGGCTGAAACGATTCCTCGAGTAACTCGAATAATTTGATTACTAAAAAAACCTTGATGCAAAATGATTTGACTCGAAGCTTCGTTTAATCAATGCTACCAACGTTGTATCGCTCACAGTGTTCCCGCAGGGAGGATTATTACTGTCGCACACCGGGCTGGCGCTGCTGGCGACACATGCCGTGAAGAATGATACAGAATGAAGAAAGAGAGCGTAAATAGTGAGGGGCTAAGAGAAGAGACAGGCTGGAGAAAACGACAGAAAGTGTCCAAAGTGGAATCAGTTCAAACGTAATTAAAACGAAAACTCTGTACAGTGCGTCTACTGCAAAATCAAACTAGCTTACCACGATAATAGCACGACGTCAATGCTTCAGCATCTCAACAGAAAACATGGAGTCTAACTTAATCCTCCATTCCACGAAGCGGACTCGACAAAAGTAAATCACAGAGTCGTATGGACGATGAAACTACACTAAACACAACAACTACCGAAATCAAAGACAAGAAAAATAAGTAGTGGTGACCACAATTTGATCTAAAGAGCCGACTTGTTGTCTATCCCTTCGGAAAAACAGCTGATCTGTTGCGCACCATTTTCTCTCACTCTCTCTCTTCACAGAGAAACAGCTGATCAACGATCTACTAGCATAAGTGTAACAGAGCTGTGTGACATTGTAATGAAATATATAAGTGAAAATAGGTTGAGCATAACTTATATATACTTATAGGCACAAAACAACAAAAGCATTTCTTATCCACTTACTTGATTACTCGATGGAATAACTGGTAGAATACTCGATTACTAAAATAATCAATAGCTGCAGCCATAAAATCCAGCTTTGTTTACAATTATGTTTACTACAGCAGCTAGCGTCTTCTTCCTTGCCTTTGCTAGTGCATTTCTGCATTTCTTGGAGACTAACTAGCAAACATTTTGCACTGAAAAGAAAAGAAAATGGCTGCATGAATATACTATAAATAATAACTAATGAATATCTAATAAATATATAATCACAGTTTCCAATACATTTTAGCACCAGTGCATGCACACAGAAAAATGCATTTTGAGCCCTGTGTTGATCCCAATGTTTCATAGTCGTTTTGCTGGCCCTTGGCAGCCATTACTGCATTACATGCAACAATGCATTAAAACTTTAAAGTTTAAGGTTCAGGGTAGCCATCAGTCATCTGATGCTTTATAGGAGTTTGGAGATGTAACAGGGAAACGTCATCTACAACATGTCAGAATGCAGAATTCTGACAGAATGGTTAAGGTCACTCCTGACCTCAAATCAATTATGATTCTGTGACATGAACTGAAGAGAGCCATTCATGAACAGTTTTGTTCGAGGAAACCCTCTAAGATTCCTCCCGTCCGATGTGGAGATGTGATCAACACATTATTGGGAAACATTTGGTCGAGGTCACTATAAAATAAGGTTTGACTAGTTACTAAAACCAAGGCTTCACTTCATTTTTCCAACCTGACTTTGAATGTTCAAGCTACAAATACACCAAAAACAAATAATTGTTTTTGTGTTACTATTTCAGACACATTATTGTGACGTTGAAGAATATCAGACCACATTTTATGACTAAATAACGCAAAAATGCAGTGCTGTGGACTGTAGATGGATTCACAAATAAGAACTATTACAGAAATTGTTTAGAAGTACCTGAGTCTGTGAGCTGCCGCTGCCCAGGCTCAGAGGCTCGTTGAGGGCTAAAGCGGAGCTCTTCAGCCCCCCTCCCCGGGTCCTCTCCAGGGTCCCTCCGCCCAGGTTGCTCCCCGTCACCGAGCGCTTGTCGTGGGGGACCCGAGGCAGCGTGGACATCTGCTGACTGGACTTGATATAAGGCACGTCCAGGATCTCGTCCATGTCCAGATCATAGTGCTCCAGCTCCCCGAATAGAGCCTGGGGGTTGATCCCTCCAACGACGCCAACGCCGCCGCCCAGGCCCTTCGCCTTCCCTCCCGGCCCGTCAGAGGAGGTGGAGGCAGGAGTCGTTTTGTCCGAGCTGGGGTCATCCTTACTGGCCTCCCCCGGCTCCCCCAGGCCCAGGCCCTGGACTTTACCCTCTGAGTCAGAGTCGGTGGTCTCTGGTTGGTGTTTGAGAGGGGAGACCCTCTTCACGGGCCGGAACTTACTGTGGACCTCAGCGAGCCCCGTGGGTTTGATTCCCCCGCCGGTGTGGGAGGAAACGCTGCGACTCCAGTTGATGGCTGGAGCTGCAGGACGAGGAGAGGAGAGTTTTAAAAAAATATGGTAGTTTAGTTTAGAGATTTCATTAGATAGAAGTTTAAAGCTTTAGTGCGTAACTTTTTTATATTAATGAACGTCCGTTACATTCAAGCCATCGCCAAATGAGTGCCTTCAAAGTCAATTAAGACTATCGGCTCCACACAACTCTCTCTGTGTTTCTCTGTATGACTATGTTCAGAAGATTGTGGCGTCCGGCGACTTTCGCGCGCAGAAACTCGAGTGAAGATAATGACCTCTTCTGAAGAGTCCGTCATGTTTTTTTAATCCTCCGTGTCCTCCTTGTCTACTAGCAACTGTGTGGAGGGGGGGGGGGCGTGCGATCACGAAAAGCTCGTATCATGTGGACGCGCCGACAGTTTTGTTGTAGAATCCCTCATGGAGGAGACAAAAACTACACTATTTATACACATTTACTATACACATTTAAAGCACTGTAGCTTTAAATGTGTAAAAAAAAACACCCAACAACATCAAATTGTGTTTTGTTGAGGTCTGGAATTACTTGTAAGAAGTTTAAAACTATTTCACGAACAGTACATTCAGTAGATACGAGTCTGCTATACAGTTTTAGTTTAAAAAAAAAGAAATACTAACTAAGGTATGCTTCTATATTAATTAGTTACCTGGTCTCTCCTCGGCTGGGACATCACTCCTCCTGGACAACTCTGGGATGCTCTTCAGAGACGTCACAGAATACTGCAGGGTCAAAAAGAAAGTCAGAAAAATTGTAGACAGTAGTTCAGCAGCTGTGCAAAGCGGTTACATTTACATATTAGTTATTTGCGGTGTCAACTAAGTACAGACAGATTATAACATGAAGCATTTAGGCAGCTGTAGGTTACAGCGGTGGAATTAAACACTGACAGGTGAATTCACAAAAAGGATTCCACGGCTTTTGCCGCCACTAAACCTGCACAAATAAAGACAATACACCGTGTAATTCTCAAAGAACCCGCAAAAAGTGAAAAGAAAATGCTCCTGTGCTATTTGCCTATTGAATCTCTCGGTCACCTTAAACATCATGAAGTATTTCCTAATATTTAGTCCTTGTTGATTTAAACGGGGTGGAAAATATATGAATTTCCATTTCCAACAAAAACATCAGAACTTTCAGGATTTATTGCAAGTCCCCCCCCCCCCAACAATTGTAGGCGTTAAACACTTCATTTTGTGTGTCTTATATAGTTACAGGTAAGGATACATACATGTATTGAGTCCCCTGAACGGCTATTTTTTACCTCTTTTGGGAAGTGGGTTGTCTTTTATATTTCTTGAGGAAGAATCCACCTCTTCTAAATATTGGGGGGAACAAATCCCCCGCATCTCCCCCAACCCCCAAAATCTATGCCTATGGATTATCAGGTAGGTAGGTGTAGTTAGCAGCTGTTAGCTTGTTTAGGCGACATCCCACTGACCGCTGAATCATCAGAGAAGTCGATCTCATCCAGGTCCAGGTATTCAGGAGCCTCCATGTTCACACCTCATCATCAGCCTCACCACCAGCTGCAGACAGCAACACACACATCATACTAGAACACTGGCATATACATTACAGAGTAGAGTGGCAAAGAGTAACCGATTAGTTGTGAAACTATTAAATTAATCGTCAACTATTTCATAAATGTGATTATTTTGTAGTTTTGTCTAGGGCTGCACAATTAATCGCAATTTTATTGAAATCGCAATATGAACTAGTGCAATATCCAAATCGCAGGGGGTGCGCAATATTTGTTAAAGGCAAAATATGTGTCAAACGATTATAAAATAAAGCATTGTGGTGCTGCAGAGACATCCCGGCCTACAAATCCTATCCTACAGACTAAAGAAAAACATCTTTGTTTGGTACAGATCCTCGCAAAAAAAACACACTTCAATCATTTTTTTTTCTTTTTTTGATTTTTCAATGAAAATGAGAATAATTATTAACAAAATTATCATTCCCTCCAATATCGTGAATCATATCGCAATCGAAATATCAGTCAAAATAATCGCAATTAGATATTTTCCTCATATCGTGCAGCCCTAGTTTCTTCACTCCTCTGTGACAGTAAACTGAATGTCTTTGAGTTGTGGACAAAACAAGACATTTGAGGACATCATCCTTTTAACCATTTTCTGACATTTTATAGACCAAACAACTAATCGATTAATCAAGATAATAATCGACACATTCAGGGTTCATACGCATTTTAACCAATACTTTTTGGCAAATTTCTATGACTATGTATTCCTGAAAATGTCAGTCGACATTATACAATAACAATAAAAATCTGTGTTAAAGTTTACCCTCAGAGGTTTAACAATAAAAGTAATGACAATTTATCTGGTTCATAGTGGGATTCATAATATCGCGCCCCGAATAGAACGTTAAGGTTAAGACGACGTGAAATAATTTTTTGATTAAATCTTTTTTTAATTTAATCACATATTATTTTTATTTTTTTTTATTTTGTTTTAAATTTTAAAAAAATTATTATTCCATGACTTTTCCAAAACTTTCAGGGTCTTTATTTTTCCAAAACTTTTCCAGGCCTTGAATTTTCATTTTTCAAATTCCATAACTTTTTCAGGTTTTTTCAAAACGTATGAACCCTGCACATTAATCGACTATGAAAATAATTGTTAGTTGCAGCCCTATTATAGAGACACTTTTCAAACTGTGGGAACATTTTATATGAAAAAAAATGACTCATGTAAGACAGGGAGTTTTTTTTTATTCTTCTGTTTTTAGTTATTTGAAGATTCGGACCTTGGAGAGAATCCGTCACATACTCTGTACCGGTAAAGCTATAAGAGTCTTTGTTCTTCTGTGTAGCAGCATCATTTCCATAAATATGATAAAGAAAAACACAAAATGTTGCGGTGATATGATCAGCAGGACTAAAACACAGGAAGTAGCTGCAGGAAACTGAGAACAGTCCTGTTGAAAACTTGTGTTAAAGTTTCTTTTCCTAACTGAGATGACAAACTGCTGCTCAGTGAATAAAAAGGAAACTGTAGAAAAAAAAACAAAGCCGACTTCTATTCTAAAAGGAGGATTTACCAACTACTGTAACAAAAGGCTGAATGAAAAACTGGGTTTTTTTGCTCAGTAATACTGAAGGTTTTAAACTGTCAACTGCACAAACTGCCTGAGCTGTTGTGATCAAAGGCGACAAACGGCGAGATAATCAGGGCTGATCAGAGAGCGGCGGGACTCGCAGAGCCCAAACAAAGATTTAAAGACGCAGTACGCAACCTGAACCAACAGCAGAGCAAGAACAGCCTGCTACATTTGTAGCAGGCTGTAAGGGCAACTGAGACTAGTGGGCTTCTGTTCGTAATAACACAAAATATAAAATAACGGTCAAAAAAAATAGTCCCATTAATCAACAATAATTTATGATGATCGCATACTTGTTGAAGTCGTTTAATCAAGCAGCAATGCAAAACATCTGTGCTCCTTTTCTTTGCTTGACATAATAACTGAATTTTGGACTATTAGTCAAACAAAACAAGGCTTCTGAAGACGTCATGTTTGGTTCTGGGAAATTGTGCTGTTTTTTTTTGTTTTTTTTTTTATGCTTCCGCGCCAGGAATAGCTGTGGCCGGAATAATTATGTTTTCGGGTTGTGCGTCACATTCTTGTGTACACAATAGTTCAGGAACGCCTTGAGGTAATTTCTTCAAATTTGGCACAAACGTCCCCTTGGACTCAACACACGTTTTGGGGCCATTGCTCAAGAATTCATACGCTAATTATGACAACATTTCACACACATCTTTAATAGGATACAATGACGAAGTGATGCCATTTTTATACCCAAAGGACAACCTCGCTGGGACATCATACTGTTCTGCAAAAATGCTGTTCTGGCCATTATTCTACGCCATAACTCAGGAACTGAATTGGTGGCACTAATCTTAAAACTGTGGTGATTGTATAGAGAGATCTGTGCTGCCGGGTTGAAGATGTGTGTGAAGCATCCGCATCTTGCCAAAAGATACACTTATTACCTTTACCACATAAGAGTCTGGACCGAACCCCAGGAAGTGCGCCGGGCTGTGAAGCAAATTGAACATAGCGGCCAAAGACTGGAATTGCAACTCCCAGCCTGTCACGTGATGCCCTCTGGCCCAAAAATACTTTTCCCCACAGACTTACCTAGCGAAAGAAACGTCTGTAAATTAGTGGTTCATTTTCTTTGAGCGTCACACCCCCTGATAAATGACTCGTTTCACTATCAGAATTTGATCCATTCCGTCCGATGACATTTTTAAAGTCTATGAATTGATTGTCGGTTCTAGTTCGGAGGACGTTTCCCGAATCGACAAGAGTTTAGAATGCGTAATTTACAGGTGAGAGACATCCGGCCAAAAATGAGGGACATCTGGCAGAACCTCCTGCGGCACTGGAACTATCCCGTAAATGAAATGTCGTCGATATACTAGCGGAGCGCTAAACCGGAATTGGCCGGCGAAGGTCACTAGTGCCCCTGCTCTATGGGCCGAATAACGCAGAAGCAGTGCCGATCGCCACGGCTCATTTTTGGCTCCATGTCGCCTTCACGCACCACTTAGCAACTCTCATAAGAATGAACGGGGCTCCGCCTCGAACGCTGTATCCAGGTCTTATTATACGTTCATGCTCTGGAAAGACTTGGATGTAACTTGGATGTGACTGGTTGGCGGAGGCATACGACCGCGAGGCGGTAATCCTAGTTTTCACTATTTTCTGAAAAGATAATCCACGGATTAATCGATGGCAGCTTTGAGAGGATTACAAGAACTGGCTTTAAGTGCAGCCCCAGCTGACTACAGTCCAGTCAGGCCTGTCACGTCATCAGGTGGTGTACCTGCAATACGATCCAGATGTGTTCAGGGTAGGGCTGGGCAATATATCGATATTATATCGATATTGTGATATGAGAGTAGATATCGTCTTAGATTTTGGATATCGTAATATCATGATATAACATAAGTGTTGTCTTTTACTGGTTTTAAAGGCTGCATTACAGTAAAGTGATGTACTTTTCTGAACTTACCAGGCTGTTCTAGCTGTTCTATTATTTGCCTTTTCCCCACTTAGACATTATGTCCACATTACTGATGATTATTTATCTAAAATCTAAGTGTGAAGATATTTTGTTAAAGCACCAATTGTCAACCCTAGAATATCGCCGCAATATCGATATCGAGGTATTTAGTCAAAAATATTGTGATATCTGATTTACTCTCTATCGCCCAGCCCTTCAGGGTGCTTTTAGTTACTTTGGACCTTTTCTTTGGTAAGAAATGAATACTGACCTGAGATCTATCCCTAATCAATGACAAAATAACAGCTATAATTCTGCGATTCTGCGGTGTTTCTGTTATTTTCACCACACCCCGTACATTAAATACATTCTAAAGAGCCTTCTTTATGTTTTGAAATAAGCAAATGTCCATTCACAGTCCCAGGATGTTCAGGAAGCAGCGAACTGTGGGGTTTTCATGTAAGAGTGGAGTTGTTTTCAGACTGTGTGGGAGCGACCGCAGAACTAAACTGGTCAGAATAAGACCTCTGATTGCAGCTTTGAGAAACATTCGAGCCGAACATCCTTGATAACAACAGTGTAGGTCTGAAAGCCGACATCAAAAATAAGAATGTATCAACAAAAAAAAGAGAAGAGGTCGTCAGCTTTCCTGTGTTTATGTGAACAGCTGACGAGTCTGAATCCTTCCAGGCAGCGAGACACGAAAACAGTCGGCGAGATGAATCGTTGTTTTTGGAGCGAAGTCAAGAAACAGGGATGGGAGTTTTCAGGAGGAGTCTGAAAGGGATTTGGTTACTCTTTCTACAAAGTAAAAATGAGATATATGTTTCTTTACATTTCTCTCAGAGGTCAGATTAAACTGAGAGCTGAGTGAATCCAGCTTCCAACAGCTCCTGGTCTGAAACATCCCGTCTCTTCTACGAGTAGAACTGTGAAAAGGAATTGTTGCAGCACTTAACATTGGAGCTATTTTCTTGACCAACAACCCAACCCGACTGGATTAGGGTTGGGTACTGAAATCCGGGTCTAATATGGCACAGGTGCCAAAATGACCGGCATCTACCGGAACTGAATAGCAACGTGGATTTCGGGGCCTCATTTCAGTGCCACTTAAAGGTGCACTATGAGTTCCTGCATGGTCAATTCTGTTGTAGCAAAGTAAATTCAAAACAAAACAGAGCAAGCTCGCCCCTCCCCCCATGTTTCCGTAACGGTCTTGACTAACTGACTAAGGGCGCTGACACACCAGGCCGATTATCGGCCGTGGGACAGTCTGGCGAGGTCAGTGACTCAAATCTGTTCGGTGTGTCCCGTGCCGTCGTCCGTCAGGTCGGCCTTCATTTTGGCCGACCTGACACGTTCGGTCGGAGGCAGGGCAGTCGGGACTCACCCGGAAATGACGAGCGGGATGAGGTGACTAGAGTCTCTGAAAATCTGACGAAAATCTTTTAAACTGACCTTTGTTGAGCTGAAATGAAGACAGATTCAGCAACTGCATGGCCTATTTCTCGCTTAAAATGTTTTCAGAAACACTCTTCTCTTCTTGGGCAACATTACAGATTAGCGCCGCCTGCTGTTATAGAGATGTATTACGTCTCGTCTCCTCTCGTCTTTTTGGTCTGTTTTTTGGACCTCGGGGACGCGACTGATCATATCGAGGGGGTTTTCTGTCAACGGTCGGCCGTCGGCTAAATGTGTCTAGGCCTTAACTGTCACTAACTCCCACCCCCTCCCTCAACCATCTTGTCGGTGATTGGCTGGAACATGGTTTGTTGTATTTTGGTGCACAGCCTGTGCCTCTAGTGTTTGACGTTTACGCCCCCTGTGTTGTCTCCAGAGACCGGGCGTTTTCACAGTGTATTCAGCAGGCAGGAAGCTAGCGGGTCAAGGAGAGATGCCTACGATTTTGGACAAAAATTAAATTGTGCTGAAACCATGCAGGGACTCATAGTGCACCTTTAAATGACTGCGCTGTTCTCTGGTGCTCAGAAACGGGCGTTAGAGACAGAAACATCGCTGCATGTCACGCTAGTTAACACTAACATCACACTTGGCAGCAGGTAACATAAGCCTACTGTTAGCCTACTGTTAGCTAGAGTTTATATATATATATTTTTTTTAAGTATCGGTTCAGGTAAACGCACGTTTGTCTCTGAAGTAAAGGCTGGACTACAGTAGAGCTGTTTGGAGCAGTTTGTGAACAGTGTTTTCTATTGGAGATGGTAAGTCCCTTTGGGGTGGACTTTGGGCTTTTTCACTTTGTAAAACTTTAAACGTGCACAAAAAAGATATATAACACAATAAAGGAAAGGGGAAAAGCCAAAAAGCATAATATGAGCACTTTAAAGTGCTTTAAGTTCTTTTTAATTAACATATCTTAGTCAATATAGTACTTGACATGCAACAATTTTAAAAGTCTAAATGAGCTGGACTTAAACCAAGAAGAAAAACATGAAGCCAACCAGAATGTTATCAGAAAAAACACTAACAATATGATTATGGTGCCTTACAAATGAGTTATCTGCTTTTATAAATATGATGTTTTCTTGGACTGCATTAAAGTAAATTGTGCTTCAGACTAGGGCTGGGCGATACGGAGAAAATCAAATATCACGATATTTTTGACCAAATACCTCGATATCGATACCGCAACAATACTGTAGTGTTGACTATTGGTGCTTTCACAAAATATTTACACAATGAGATTTTTGATTAATAATCATCAGTAATGTGGATATAATGACTAAGTGGGTAAAGACAAATAATAGAACAGAAAATGACATCACTTTACTGTAATGCAGCCTTTAAAACCAGGAAAAGACAACACTTATAGCATATTACGATATTATGATATCCAAAATCTAAGAGGATATCTAGTCTCATATCACGATATCAATATAATATTGATATATTGCCCAGCTCTACTTCAGACTGAAGAAACAGTGTAATCGGTAACAAGCCAGGAACCAATACAGCAAATGGTTTTAGACGTACAGTATGAGCACAGTTACAGAAAATAACCACTTAACTCGTGCAGTGCAAAAAGAGTCTAAATAAACAAAGAAAAACCTCTCTGAATAGAACTTTCTCTAAGTCTTAAACATCCATCGTCACTGTCTCTCTGATTACAGGCATTAAGACCTGCAGACTGGACGGTGGCCAGTTTAAATCGCATTAGTGTTGCTCTCACAGTGCTGAGGGTTCACTCGCTTATTACACTCAGTCAGTTGTCACTATTTGAATCCACATTTTCTAGTAAAACTGCCATGAAGGACTGATAGTAAACTCAAAGTTGTAACATTTGTTTGCACCAACATATAAAGACCGTATGAGACATTCAGACCATGTTATTTGTAATAACTTTACACCAAGTTATAAAGGGCTGGGGGATAATTCAAAATAATAATTTATTGACTGTAAGCGATTTTGTAATACGACGCTTTCCTGCAGTGTTTTAAAGCAGAGATCAAGTCAGACAAAGACCTCAACTTCATAAAAATTACACTTCTTACAAATATTACAGACGTTTTATTAGGCTGTTTTTGTGTAAGAGTCATTTCCTCTGGATATGATCGTAGTGCTTTTATCATTTTATTAAATTGTGTCGTCAAAATTAATATTTCAATACAAAATGTGTTTAAAAACTAACAAAGCGAGCTGTTGAAGGTTTTGGTTGTTGAACCTTTGTAGTTGTAAAGCAGGACACAATTCCCTGCATTTGACATTCATTTTGATTACTTCATATTTGATCAGGTATATTCAGGGGAGGAGAAAGTATCTGATCCTTTAGCTACACAAGTAAAAGTACCATTACCACACTTGTTAAATACTCTGTTACAATGGTACAAGTACAAGTCCTGCATTGAAAATGTTCCTTTAGCTAAAGTATTATCGACGTAAAAGTATTTCAAAGTAAAAGAACTCACTGCAGAATAAAAACGGCCCCTTGGCTTTGATTTAAACGATTATCAGAATAGTTTCTAATTCATTTTCTGTCAACCGTCTAATTGATAATGATTGAACTAATCTTTTCAGCTGTACTCGTATAAACAGTTTACAACAAAACATCATATTTTATAAACTCTTTATATGTTTTGTGTGCAAAAAAATCTTCATCTGTAAAGTAAATAAACCTGTCAGATACATTTAGAGGGGTTGAAGTAGAAAGTAACATAAAAAGAAAAGACTCAAGTAAAAAGTACCTTGACTTTGTTATATAGGACAGTACTTTAGTTGATGTACTTAGTTACATTCCACCAATGGGTAGGGCTTTATTTGCCATATCATAATATAAATCAATGTCAGAAAACAATGTTTGTATTGAAATGATGATATTGACTCCTACTAGATCACCTAGCTCTGCGTTTGTATTAACAAAAGCTTTAAAATGACAATTTGTAATTTATGTTTTTATGACCAGGATGTGGGGAACATTACTTACATTACTATATTTTGTGAAATAAAATAACATTTGAGACCAACATGTGTGTGATTACTGCTTCATTTCCCAGTAATTAAAAGGATGATATAGTTACTAGATAAGAATGAGCATGAGACAGACTTAAAGTGGCTAATAAAGCAGATAAAACGTGTTTTGCAAAAGAAAACAATGAAAGTGGAGTGAGTTTAGGTGGTTTGTCCTCTCTTCAGTCTTAACAGCTCATTTAATCCTTTGATACCTGCTCATGAAGCAGCAGGAGGCTAATTAGCTTAAGCTAGCTGGCTAATCAGCATCCAGAGAAGCTAATGTGGAAGCTAGCTGCCTAGCCGGGCAGGCACTTGGAAAAATAGGTCAGAACAGAGAGCGCAGGTAAAAACGAGCCCGCCATTGATAAAGAGCTGTGTTCTCCCAAATGAGGGACAATTTTATGATACGGTACCTTATGGAAGTCAGGCAGCCGAGGAGAAAGCGCTAGCTTGAAGGGGTGTTACAGCTAGCCGAGCCGCTAGCAGGACTGATCCTTGGATCCAGCTGTTTTTTTTCCTTGTGTCGCCTCGCTGTCTTGAAAAGCACAAAGACTTTGACATATGGGAAACACAGAGGGGAGGAAATGAGAGGAGGGCTCACTCTGAGCACGTTTCTGAGTCCCATATTAGTCAGAAAGAAGAGGGATAACTACAATTTTACTGTAGTCAGTGTCAGTGCAAATAGGCTTTATGTATATTGGTTTCTGTTTTGCAGTATCATGTGTGTATGGAAGATATTTTACTTTAAGTAGGCTAGTAGTAATAGCCTACCACAGTGTAAACATATTCTGTGACAAGTAGTAGGCTAGGCTACAGTAAAAGTCCTGAATTTAAACTGTCAACGTTTCATGGTGTCAGAAAAACAGCCCTGCTTTCAGCTCTGTGACCTCTTTGTTTGTCGCAACATATTTTCCAGCTGTTCCACGAGGCTTTTTGAAGGCTTTATTTAGCTTAGGAAGTAAGTAGGAGAATGTTCTCAACACATTTAGTTTATCAAAAGCATTCAAAATCAACACATCTGGAAATACATGGTTTTTCAGTGGACATAAAGGGGATAAAAAACTGTAATCTGAGAAGTAACTCTGTCAGACACATGTAGTGTTTATGTTATGTATGTGCATGTTAAAGTAGGCTACAACATTAATAGTTGTTAAAGTCGGGTATCTTAATGACCCTATTTTGATAATATAAGCTACAACATTTATCGATATTTATTGCAGTTCTGTTCTGTGGAAGGTGAAGCAGATTTTCCTTTTCGTTTCCTGCTGATTCATCGTTTCAATAGACGATCTTTGCCGAGACCAGCCGCTCAGACAGAGGAAGTGGAGCCGCTACATCGGTCCGTTATCCTTAGAATAAAACTTAGCTTCTGATGAGGATTTATTTTCTCATTAACACATGCATGTTTTCTGAAATGAGTGGAATTCTAATCATGTTTTATTTTTTCTGAATTATTATGTATGTCTTTTTTTTTAACCACTTCTATTATGTTTTAGGTGTTAACATCTGGCCAGGACAATCAAAATGATGAGAGTTATATAAAAAATAAACCACCTTGATTCATATTCTTTAAATGTTGAATATATTAAAATCAAACTCATTTGCTTTTATAACTTCTTGTAGAGCCTTTTGGAGAACTCTAAGTGTATTTAATTGTAGAAAACTTGTTATTTTAATCCTAAATATAGTTGCTATGTGTATGATTCTTTATTTATTTGACTGTATTCATATCTTAACATTAGTTTGAGTGTCAGGAGGCTCCATTCATCCTCCTAAATCAGACATTTGACGTCATGCATGTGGTTACATAAGTTGTAGTCTGTCAGAAAGGGGAAAACACAGAAGCTGGACCACAGACGAGTCTATAAACGTCCTCCGTGTTTCCATAATAACAGCCTGTGGACCTCTGCTGTGGGTCAGCAGTCTAACGTTCATCGCTCAGTGAATACGCTTTAGTGCCATCTAGTGGCACACTCTGAAACTGTTAAACAGACTCATTAATGGAAGGAGAACTGGCACTTGTTTTATAATAAGTTAAAGCTGTTCTTTAGTTTTAAAATTGCTCTGCTTTTAGTAAAAGCATTCTCTGACTGTTATGAAATATATAGTTCATTGGCGGCGCGAGCTCAGTTGGTAGAGCAGGTGCCCATATAAAGAAGTTTACTCCTAAACACAGCGGCTGCGCGGTTCGACTCTGACCTGTGGCCCTTTGCTGCATGTCATTGCCCCCTCTCTCCCCTTTCATGTCTTCAGCTGTCCTATCAAAATAACTCTAAATAAAACCAGGAGTATTTTATCCTAGGCCTTGGCGATCAGGCCAAAATCTTCTATCCCATGGTAAAGCCTATGTTTGTACACTCGTGTGTGAATGAAATACTTGACAAATAAAAAGTACTGAGTATTTTCTCATTTTATTCTGAACTTTAACGCAAAATGAACATAACGTGCAATGTTAATATATTCAGAAATATTTTGTTGTGGTTGAAATGAAAAATGAAACTGTCATAGACTGGCTGTCAATAGCTGCACGGTGTAAATGTTGTAACTGGATTATTGCTTCTTCTTTGAGTTCCCTGCTGTTTTTCTAAAGGTCCATGTCCCCAGGAAGACTAGCTGGTCGCCTTCAGGCGCAGCTAATGGGGATCCTTATAATAAATACAAATACATGTCCTCCTCCCCTTGGTCTTCCTGAAATTGCTTGATCCTGTTGGTAACTCACATCCTCCATTTCTTCATCTATTATGTCTTGTTTCATGTTAGCTTTGTCTTCAGACTTTATCTCATCGCCATTTTGCCCTTTTAGCTTTTTGGAGCTCTCCTGTGTCTGCTCACTGTCTTCTTCCTGATGCTTTTTCTTACAGACTGTCTGTTGCTGAGCCACATTGGGCTCTTCCTCTGGTTTATCTCGTTTTCCTCTTGTCCTGCCTTTTGTTTCAGGTCTTCTGTTATTCTCTATCAGCTCCTGTTGCTGTACTCCCTGACACTCACCTCCTCTCTCTGCGGTAAATGTGAAGACTTCTCTCTTCTCTGGGATTCCTTCCTTTACGTCCAGATGTTGCTCTGCCTGCAGCTGTCCTTCGGCTCTGATTTTCTGGACGTCTTTTTGAATTTCATCAATGTCCGCTCCTTCGTCACTTTCCATTCCTCCTTTCCTTTCTTACACTCTACCTTTACCACCTTGCTGGATTCCTCTGGCTGCTCTTTGGTGTTTGGCTGTTGGTTCTCTGCCTGGAGCTGATTCTCCTCTCGGAGCTCTTGCTTTTCTCTCCCTGCTGTTTCTTGATGTATTTTGAGGTCTGGTTTCTCTGTAACTTCACTAGTACTGACTGATGGAATCTTATTCTCCTCTGATCTCTCTTTATCTCTCTCTCCTTTGATTTCTCATTCATTTGAACATGTTGGTCTTCCTGACAAATACATGCTTGATCCTGGAGTGAAATCAAATCCATTGCTTTAGGTTTATCTCTTCTTTCTTTAGTTTTTGTTCTCTCAGACACTCTTTTCAGCTTCTTGAAAGTCTTTTCTTTCTGACGCCTCTGCCTCCTGTCTGTCTGTTGCTGAACCACTGCACCTCTTTCTGGTTTATGTTGTCGTTTTCTTCTCTTATAATTTCTTTGAGGTTCTGTCTTACCTTATCTCAATTGCTCCATTTGTCCCCCGCCTGCAGCTGTCCTTCTTGTCGAAATAGTTTTTCTGTCTCCCCGACATCTTTTGAGGTTCATCGATGTCAGCTTCTTCTTCAATCTCCATCCCCTCTTCTTCACTCTCTACTTCTACCTGCTTGGAGGATTCTTCTGGCTGCATTCTGATTTCCTCCTCTACATCCAGATGTTGCTCTTCCTGCAGCTGTCCTTCTTGTCTGACCTCCTTGGACTTCTTTTGAGATTTATGAATGTTAGCTCCTTCGTCACTTTCCATCCCTCCTTTCCCTCTTTCTTTCCACTCTACCTTTACCCCCTGGCTGGATTCCTCCGGCTGCTCTTTGTTTTCTTCCTGATTTCTCTCAGATGTTTCTTCCTTATTTCTCGGCTGTTGGTTCTCTGCCTGGAGCTGATTCTCCTCTCGGAGCTCTTGGTTTTGTCTCCCGACTGTTTCTTGATGTGTTTTCAGATCTGGCTTCTCTGTAACTTCTTTGAGTTTTTGTTCTCTCAGACACTCATTTAACTGTCCATGTATGACCTCCTTGGAGGTCTGTTGCGTTTCATCAATGTCAGTCTCCATCCCTCCTTTCCCTCTTTCTTTCCACTCTACCTTTACCACCTTGCTGGAGTCCTGTTCCTTGTTTTCTTCCTGATTTTTCTCAGATGTTTCTTCCTTATTTCTCGGCTGATGGTTCTCTGCCTGGAGCGGATTCTCCTCTCGGAGCTCTTGCTTTTCTCTCCCTGCTGTTTCTTGATGTGTTTTGAGATCTGGCTTCTCTGTAACTTCACTAGTACTGACTGATGGAATCGTATTCTCACTCTGATCTCTCTTTATCTCTCTGTCCTTTGATTTCTCATTCGTTTGCACCTTTTGGCTTTCTGTTTTCCTTTCTGTCATTGTAGTAATATTACTCTGCTCTCCCTCCTGATCTTTACCTTTCTTATCTTTATGTTCTTCCTCTTGTTTGCTGGTTTCTAAAACTTGCTGGTTGACATCTCCTTTCTGTGTTTTGGTCTCTATCTTCTCTTTATTCCTCTTTAAATTGTCCTGCTCCTCTGACTGCAGCTTCCTCTCTTTCTCCATCTTCTCTTCCTCTGTCTTCTCCAAACTCTCATTCATTTGCTCCTTTTGGTTTTCTGCCTTTCTTTGTGTCTGGTTTCCCTCCTGATCTTTTCCTTTCTTATCCTCATGTCCTGCCTTACTCGTGTCCTGCTTTCTGTCTTGTAAAACATGTTGGTTGTCCTTTTCTGTCTGTGGTTTGATTCTTTTGGCTTTCCTGTTCTTCCTTTTCTTTTTTCTTATATATTTGGCTCTTTCTTGCGCACATCAGTCATTGGCTCTTGCCGTGTCTCTTCTTCTTTCTCTTCCTCCTGATCAGCCTTGACATTTTGCAGCTGCTCTTTTGGTCCTTCTGCCAGCAGCACCAGTGAACGTCCTGAATCTTCTTCTACTGGTTTCATCGTCTGCTCTCCTTCACCCTGGTCCCCATCATGTTTTACTTCTCTTCCTGTCATGTCTTGTTTTTGGTGTTTTTCTACTTCTGTTGGAATCAGAGGTACGTTTTCATTCTTTATAGATGTAACGTCCCTCTCTCCTTCTGCTCTGTCCATATCTGGTTTGGTCTCCAGCTGGTTTTGTTGTGTTTCATCTTGATGTTCACTTTGAGATGCGTCCTCATCCTCTGCTCTCATCCCATTATTCTCTTCCTCTCTTCCTGCCATCAGCGGAGCACTTTCTCCTTCTCGCTCCATCAGGACCTGGACTCCTGTGTTATCACGTTTAGATGTGACCTTCTTCTCTTCCTCGGTGTGTTCAGCTCCGTCCTCCAGGCTCCTCCTCTTGTTTTCTGTGTGAATAGAGAAGCAGGAGAAACTTTTTGTTGACGTCTGTATTGAGTTTTTCTGTTAGTATTTCCTTATATAAGATTCAGATATACTTTATTAATCCTACAAGGGGAAACACTTTTTTTCAGCCTGTTAGTATAGTGTTTATTTATTTATAGTATTTGTTATTATATAACGCCATCAAACTGAATATCTAAGTACAAATTACAAATGTACTTACTTAAATGGGATATTTCCATTTTATACTTCTACTACATCTCAGAGGTAAATATTGTACTTGTACTCCACTACATTTGTCTGACAGCTTTAGTTACTTCTCTAGATGACAGTTTTCCATCCCCTTCCTGTCCACTGTAAACCACGTATCTCCAGATGTGTTGATGTTGAATGTTTGTGATGAACTGAAGGATGAAGTGTTCCTTTATGTGTTGAGAAAATTCTCCTACTTCCTAAGCTAAACAAAGTCTTTAAAGGCATACTACTACTATGCGCGCTGTAGTTCCAATGAGACAAACTGTAGGGGGACCAAAGAGGGAAAAGTTACATAGTATGCCTTTAAGTATATTTTGCTGATAATATTCACATACTTTAACTTAAGTACTTTTACTAAAGTAAAGGATCTGAATATTTCTTCCACCACGGATTATACATTAAAATAATGTAAATTAAATTGAAAATCAAATCAGTCAAAACTGCATCATCAAAAGGCTGCAACAGTAGAACATTTAGAAATGAAATGAGTGAAATCAGTTTGTTACTTACTGAATTTCTTTTGTCTCCATTTCCACACAACAAAGACAGCCGCAGCTATTAACAACAGAAGAGCACAGCCGATAACTGAGCCAGTAATAACACCTGGACTACCAGCAGTACTGGGACTACCAGCAGTACTGGGAGTAGTGGGGACCATGAAGAACTCATCTGAAATGGTAAAACACAGAACATATAAGAGTAGAAAACAACACGCACACTACTTTTCTCCTTTGTGTTGCAGGGAATTAGATTTCTAATTGTAATTGATTCCCATAATTGTATTTTCTTTTAGATCCCAATTATCCTAATTTATCTATCAAATTATTTTCCCAATTCAGAAAGTTTTAGAAGCATTCAATTGTTCTTATGATGGTGTAGCTTCTTTTCTTGTTTTTCCATTCTTTGTCTATGTAATTGACTCGATGGGATTGTAAATGAGGGTCCGCCCCCTCAATGATCCTAAAGTATAAATAAAGGTTCAAAATGCAATGCAGAGGTGACAAGTGTGTGATGGGAATTTTCCTTTTTCTTTATTTTTCGAAACAGAACATGTTCAAATCTGAACCAAAGTGTCTCTCTAAGTGATCACATCCTGAACATACTATACTAACTAAATATATTAAACTATATCAACCATATATTAAACTATATTAACCTGGAAGGTGGACGTGTGTCTCTCTGGTCTGGTTGATGTTCTGCTGATGGACTCTACAGGAGAAGTTGTTGCCGTGTCTCTTCTCCACAGCCACTCTGCTGCTGACAGTGTAGAGTCCATCAGGACCTCGGAGAGTCTCTGTGAGTCCGGCGAGGGAGGAGGTTCCCCCTCACCCGTCCAGCCACAGCACCTCCGGCTCTGGGTACCAGCCTTCAGACTCACACTGGAGAACCACTGCACGAGGTTTTACTGCTCTGGATTACAGGTGGGGAGAGGGGGCCTAAAGATGAGAGGCTTTAGATGTTCAGAAAGTTCTTTCAGCAAGGGTTGAAACTTGTCTGAAACACTGTGAGGAGTTTCTTCATTATGAAGTTCACTGAGTCAGACAGTGTAGTCGCGTGGAGTTGAAGAGTTGCTCAAGCACAGTTTTACATTTGGTTGCCGATGCATCACACATTAACAACATAAGACAATTCATTATATGTATCTACTATAATATATAGATATTTGATTTAGGACACAATCAGTGACAGGGAAATTACAGACAAAGATGTAAAGATGAAATTAAGACTTAGTTTTAAAGACAAGGCCTTATTTGGATGTCACCTTTCAATGCCAACATTTCTTTTTTTCATTTCGAATTAAAATCAGAAAAGTGTTTATTGCCACAGTAAGTTACACATGTGGAATATGCCTTGGTATTTGGTGCATACATAAAAAACAACATATTGAACAATAATAAGAATAAACAGAATAGCTCCTTAACGTCCTCACTCTGAACAGAAGTACCTGCTGAATCATCACTTCTAACCTAATCCTGTTTGTTCTTAGGAAAACCATTACTGATGCAAATCAAGGTGAAAATGTGCCGACTTACCTACAACAAGCTGAACAGTAGAGGATTTGTCTAATTCTGGAATGAAGCATCTGTATGTTCCCTCATCAGATATTTTCACTTTGGAGAGTTTCAGGGACACGTTTCCGTGTTTCAGTTCCTCAGTGAACAGAGATGTTCGTCCTCTGTAGGACGGATGTTTTTTACTCTCCAGTTCCACGCCGTGACGCCGCACATGGACAAACCTGGGGTCCAGGTCAGACCTCGCCCACTCCAGAAGCATGTCCAAGGCATTCATGGCAGGTTCCAGGTGACACGGCAGAATGATGTCCTCACCAATGAATGCCACTATTGGCTGAGATGGACCAATCACCTCAGACTGACCTGAAAACAAACAGGTTTCTGATTGTCATTTCTGCAGCAGGTAGAATATTACCCGTTTAAAAAAGCCATATAGTTGCATTTGGAGGACAGACATTTCCAGTACAACATATAATTATAAAATAACTTAACATGTTAACATAAAGTAGACTGTTAGTGATGTGTGTAGTTCACCTCTACATGAGTGTATCAGGGTGAGGAAGACAACGGTGTGGAAAACCAGGACAGTGAAGGCACCACACTGGGACAGTCTGTCCTTCCCGTGAAGCATCCTGGAGCTCTAACAATACAAATGAAGCTGTATGAAAAGTTTAGGAGAATGATAATACAGAAAAAACTTCATGCACTATCTAATGTTCTCTTTAACAGAAGAAAAAACATACTAAAGACTGTTTTAACAGCGTTATACTCCCATTACTTTTCCTATCCACAGACTGTATAAAAGACTATCTTTCTGAGAATTGCTTACAAACCTGATATTAATCTGATGAAATGTTTCAGAAAACAACACATTACTTCTGTTTGAGGTCTCAGAGACTCCAGCTGTAAAACGGTTAAAAACACTTATTTCGCGTTGAGCTTTTAATATGTTTTACACTCCCAGATCATGAATAGTAGCCTACATTTGGATTGGTCTTATTGCACTTTTAGTAAGGCTGCTACTACTTATCTTGATTAATAAATTCATTCTTTAGTCTGTAAAATGCAGTGGTGGAATGTAACTAAGTGCATTTACTCAAGTACTGTACTTAAGTAGACTACAAATTGGAAGTACCTGTACTGTATACTTGCCACTTTCTACTTCTACTCCGCTACATTTCAGAGAGAAAGAATGTACTTTTTTCTCCACTACATTAATCTGACAGCTTTAGTTACTAGTTACTTTACAGATTTTTTTTGCACACAAAACATATGTTCCTTATAAAAACAAAGTTTTATTTTAAATTAAACTAATCAACAATATAAAAGCCTTCAAGTCCAGCTGAAATGATGAGCTGATTAAACACACAACTGTTTGGATCATTTCCAGTTTCTAAAATGGGAGGATTTTTCTGCTTTGAGTACTTTTAATTTGAATACTTTACGTACATTTTCCTGATGATAGTTGCATAGTTTTACTTAAGTAACATTTTCGATGCATGACTTTTACTTGTAACAGAGTATTTTTACAGTGTGGTATTGGTACTTTTACTTAAGTAAAGGATCACAATACTTCTTCCACCACTGGTAAAATGACATAAAACAGTAAAAAAACAACAACAACAGTCCATCACAATTTGTCTCAGAGCCCCAAGCCTAAATGTGATGGTTGGGGTCGGCTGGCTGTGAGTCTTTGTTTTTTGTTTCCTAGTTCTATTTGATTTCCACTATCACTTTCCTCTGTTGGCCTGCCTCTCTCTGTCTCCTGTGTTTTTCCCCTCCTCCCGTGTTTTGCTCATCATCCCGCCATCACCTCTCCCTGCCGTAGGCCTACACACCTGCCAGCCATCTACAATCAAGCCCAGTATATGAACCCCGGACCCACTCATCATCTCCGCTTGATCGTTGCTTCAGCCACCCGGGTGATACGCTGTACAAGCTCCTTTTGTACACACCTGTGACCTGTCCTTGCCTGTGCTAACCCTGTCTGTGTTTCTCCCTGCAGTCATCTCCTCCATCTCCCACCGCTACCTCCAGTCAGCTGGCTTCACCGTTCGGTCCCCTCCTCACGGCTCCCTGTTCCTCCCTGCCTCCCCTCCTGTGTCCAGATATTCCTCCCTCGACTCCCCGGACTCCAGTGCCTCCTCCTCGGCTCCCCTGGCCCCGGTTTCCCCGCGCTTCCCCAGCTCCTTCACCACCATGTTTCCCATTAGCTCCCTCACCGTCCTATTCCCCATTAGCTCCTTCCCCGTCCTTCCTCCAGTCTCTCCTGCCCTCGGCATCCGCCTCCCCACTCCTATCCCGTTTCTGTTTTCTAATAAAACTGTTTTGCTGAGCCTTGCTCTTGGGTCCGTTCTGTCTCCTCACAACACTAAAGGCTTTATTGGTCCAACCAACAGTCTAAAACTCAGAGATATTTGTTGAAATCTCAGTTTCAACCGCACATTAAAACCTTTGAAGGAGGATTTACTGCAGGTCTGTTGTACTAGCCTGACTAGTTTACAGGTGATCTAGCTGTTATCTAATGAAAACTAACAGCTAGAGTTTCACTTTCATTTGTAACAAAAGGACTGATAGGCCTAATGTTAAATAAGAAATAAAGCCTACAACTAGTCCGGTTGAAATAGTCTTATAGACTAATTTAAATCCATTATAATATATTTTCTGTATAATTTCTATAGGGCCGACTGTAAGCTAATTCTAAACAAAAAAAGGAAATCAAGCACCTCCCCGGCGGTGTCAATCAAAAAACAATATCTTATACAGTACGTGATATGAAGTCCAAGCTAAACCTATAACACGTCATATACATTATTGATTAAAAAGTTTGCATAGGCTACCTTTTTCTGAAAGTCTCCCGCAGGCTACAAGGTCAAAGTCCGAGGAGGAGTTGCTCCTTCCGGTCACCTGTAATAAAAAGTCATGTTCGTATTTCAGTGGCCTCGTGCTTTAGTGCATAACGTTGCTGCTGCTTAGTATGAACATGTTACATTAATTCATATAAGACGTTTTCGATTTTAGGCTGTTTTGTGTCATGAAAGGGATTTTTTTTTCTTTACTTTCAGTGTTTATAGTTTACATCTGTGAGCTTCTTCTCTGTCTTCTCTTTCTCTTTCTGTATATGTATATATAGGCTATATATATATATATATATATATGATGACGCTAAAGGAGACTTTTGGCGTCAATAACAACACCTGCACCAAGCGTCCGTAAGAAAGGGAAAAAGAGGTTTGGTCCCAGTTCGTGGTTATTCCGGTTTAAGGGTTATTCTGGTTTAAGGGGAGACACTCCAGGCAAAACCATCATTTTTCAATGTTGAGTTTTTGGGCTAATTTACATCCATAGCATGACTTCTTTCAGACTATTGGGGGGAAAAAAACATCCCAAATACACATTTAGGTGTTTATTTTACTACACTTTGTGTATTTGCACATGCAAATTTCTCCTAAATTCAGCAAAAGTTAGCATTAGATAATGCCTCATTTGCATATTTTAACATAACATTTCAGAACACTTACAACAGATATTTGTCTTGATGTAAATAATCAACTGGGGAAGTATCATGGTAATATCAATTAGTTTTTTTTTTGTCCTATTCACCTGCAGTGTCTCCCCTTAATGACCAGAGGGAAGAGCCAGAGAGTCGTTGGAGCAGCCCAGGATCACCAAGAGACAGCCACGAGCCTGCTGTCTGTTATATATGTCTATATATGGGTGTCTTAATGTGATGTTTTTGTATACGTGTTATACATTTTATGTGTTCTGTATGTGGTGCTGTGCTATAGAAAGAAGAGGAAGATGTGTGGAAATAATTATCCCTATGGGACAATAAAGAGATATCTATATCTATTACTATTTTTATATACTATCTATCTATCTATCTACCTACGAGTCTTTACAAATAAAAAATGTCAACCCAGAACCTGGTGAGCTTAGGGCAGGACCAGAAAAGATGCCCGAGAGTCCAGTCAGCTCATCTATCACAGGTGGCAGCAACAAAGGGGAAGATTATATTTAGTATTTAGAAATATAAAAGGAGACAGAGACATTAGTGGAAGAAGTAGCCTACTCAGATCATAAAAGTACTGCACACAGTTAAAATACTCTTTAATAAATAAAGTAGTCCTATGTATTGGGCGGTAAAATGTTCCTGGTCAGTGTTTTCCTATTATATCTGATCATATCTAGAGGATTAGCTGATCCTGGATAGCAAAACATGGGCTTTCTAACTAAATCTTTAGAACAACATGGGCCCAGAGGTTTTCACTGGACAGTAGGGGGATGAAACGCTGTCATCTGTAAAGTAACTAAAGCTGTCAGACAAATATAGTGGAATAAACAGTACAATACCTTTGAGATATAGAGGAGTAGAAGTATTAAGCTGCATGAAAGGGAAATACTCAAATAAAGTAAAAATAAGTAAAATTTATTTACAAGGATTTCATGCTTTGCTTTTTTTCACACACTACTCATCACCTGATCTGTGGATTAAGACAAACATACAGTTATGTCTGATGTTATGAGGGTGATGCCTTGTTGCGGGCATTTTATAAACCATAAGAAATTATAAATATAAATGTATGTTAAAAAGACCAGTGTACATTAGTCAAAATCCGATCAGTGCATCTGTAGTTTGCATGTTTTTATACTCTGATCCTAAGAAAATTAAATATTACATTCAGCTATATTGTTTATGGTTCAAATCTTGAACATTTCCTTCAAAAGACTTGAGTATAGAGAGATAAATTAGCTGCACAGAGTATTCTTAGTCACTGGTTGTCGAGGGCTGCACAACGAGAATGTTGTAAATGGCTTCTTGATTCTTCTTTGAGTTTCCTAATGTCAGCTGTTTCCTCGTCCTGTTGGTCTTTCTGATTTATATGTACTTAATCCTGTAGTCAACTCCAATCCATTCCTTTAGGTTCATCTCTTACTTCTTGCTCCAGGTTATCTTCGTCTTCAGATGTCATCACTTCGTCATACTGTTCTTTTAGCTTTTTGGAAGTCTCCTGTGTCTGCTCACTGTCTTCTTCCCGACGCTTCTTTCTTTACTTCTTACAATTTGATGCATGAGAGTCCTGTACATTCTCTTGGACACATCACAATATAAAAACAATTGGTGAAAGAGATATTAGTGAATCTCTAGTTTGCTGATCTTTATCCTCTGAAAAATAATAATATAATTCAGCGATATTTTCTTGTGGTTGAAATGAAAAATTAAACTGTCATAGACTGGCTGTCAATAGCTGCACGGTGTAAATGTTGTAACTGGATTATTGCTTCTTCTTTGAGTTTCCTGCTGTTTTTCTAATGCTCCATGTCCTCCCCTTGGTCTTCCTGACACATAGGTGCTTGATCCTGTTGGTAACTCACATCCTCCATTTCTTCATCTATTATGTCTTGTTTCATGTTAGCTTTGTCTTCAGACATTACCTCATCGCCATTTAGCTCTTGTAGCTTTCTGGAGCTCTCCTGTGTCTGCTCACTGTCTTCTTCCTGACGCCTTTTCTTACAGACTGGCTGTTGCTGAGCCACATTGGGCTCTTCCTCTGGTTTATGTTTTTTGCCTGTTCCTATTTCAGGTCTTCTGTTATTCTCTATCAGCTCCTGTTGCTGTACTCCCTGACACTCACCTCCTCTCTCTGCGGTAAATGTGAAGACTTCTATCTTCTCTGGGATTCCTTCCTTTACGTCCAGATGTTGCTCTGCCTGCAGCTGTCCTTCTCGTTGGATCTTCTTGCACGTCTTTTGAGTTTCATCGATGTCCGCTCCTTCATCACTTTCCATCCCTCCTTTCCCTCTTTCTTTCCACTCTACCTTTACCCCCTGGCTGGATTCCTCCGGCTGCTCTTTGTTTTCTTCCTGATTTCTCTCAGATGTTTCTTCCTTATTTCTCGGCTGTTGGTTCTCTGCCTGGAGCTGATTCTCCTCTCGGACTCCTCTTTGGTTTTTCTCCTGCTGTTTCTTGATGTTGTATTCAGGATCTGGCTTCTCCGTAACTTCACTAGTACTGACTGATGTAAGCTTCTTTTACTCTGACCTCTCTTTATCTCTCTCTGCTCCGCTTTCTCACTGATTTGCACCTTTTGGCTTTCTGTTTTCCTTTCTGTCATTGTAGTAATATTACTCTGCTCTCCCTCCTGATCTTTACCTTTCTTATCTTTATGTTCTTCCTCTTGTTTGCTGGTTTCTAAAACTTGCTGGTTGACATCTCCTTTCTGTGTTTTGGTCTCTATCTTCTCTTTATTCCTCTTTAAATTGTCCTGCTCCTCTGACTGCAGCTTCCTCTCTTTCTCCATCTTCTCTTCCTCTGTCTTCTCCAAACTCTCATTCATTTGCTCCTTTTGGTTTTCTGCCTTTCTTTGTGTCTGGTTTCCCTCCTGATCTTTTCCTTTCTTATCCTCATGTCCTGCCTTACTCGTGTCCTGCTTTCTGTCTTGTAAAACATGTTGGTTGTCCTTTTCTGTCTGTGGTTTGATCTCGTCTTTCTCTCTCTCTTTTCTTTCCTGCTCCTCTGGTTGAATCTGCTTCTGTCTTTCTACCCCCTGTTGCCTTCCTTCTCTCTGATTTTCCTGGAGCTTCTTCCCGTTCTCTTTCTTTTCTCTCTTTTTCTTAATGTTTGGCTCTTTCTTGCGCACATCAGTCATTGGCTCTTGCCGTGTCTCTTCTTCTTTCTCTTCCTCCTGATCAGCCTGGACATTTTGCAGCTGCTCTTTGGTCCTTCTGCCAGCAGCACCAGTGAACGTCCTGAATCTTCTTCTACTGGTTTCATCGTCTGCTCTCCTTCACCCTGGTCCCCCATCATGTTTTACTTCTCTTCCTGTCATGTCTTGTTTTTGGTGTTTTTGTGTTCCTTTGATTTCTCATTCGTTTGCACCTTTTGGCTTTCTGTTTTCCTTTCTGTCATTGTAGTAATATTACTCTGCTCTCCCTCCTGATCTTTACCTTTCTTATCTTTATGTTCTTCCTCTTGTTTGCTGGTTTCTAAAACTTGCTGGTTGACATCTCCTTTCTGTGTTTTGGTCTCTATCTTCTCTTTATTCCTCTTTAAATTGTCCTGCTCCTCTGACTGCAGCTTCCTCTCTTTCTCCATCTTCTCTTCCTCTGTCTTCTCCAAACTCTCATTCATTTGCTCCTTTTGGTTTTCTGCCTTTCTTTGTGTCTGGTTTCCCTCCTGATCTTTTCCTTTCTTATCCTCATGTCCTGCCTTACTCGTGTCCTGCTTTCTGTCTTGTAAAACATGTTGGTTGTCCTTTTCTGTCTGTGGTTTGATCTCGTCTTCCTTTTCTCTCTTTTTCTTAATGTTTGGCTCTTTCTTGCGCACATCAGTCATTGGCTCTTGCCGTGTCTCTTCTTCTTTCTCTTCCTCCTGATCAGCGTGGACATTTTGCAGCTGCTCTTTTGGTCCTTCTGCCAGCAGCACCAGTGAACGTCCTGAATCTTCTTCTACTGGTTTCATCGTCTGCTCTCCTTCACCCTGGTCCCCATCATGTTTTACTTCTCTTCCTGTCATGTCTTGTTTTGGTGTTTTTCTTTCTTTTGCCGCAAATCAGAGGATGCGTTTTCATTCTTTATAGATGTAACGTCCCTCTCTCCTTCTGCTCTGTCCATATCTGGTTTGGTCTCCAGCTGGTTTTGTTGTGTTTCATTTTTCTGTTCACTTTGAGATCCGTCCTCGTCCTCTGCTCTCATCCCATTATTCTCTTCCTCTCTTCCTGCCATCAGCGGAGCACTTTCTCCTTCTCGCTCCATCAGGACCTGGACTCCTGTGTTATCACGTTTAGATGTGACCTTCTTCTCTTCCTCGGTGTGTTCAGCTCCGTCCTCCAGGCTCCTCCTCTTGTTTTCTGTGTGAATAGAGAAGCAGGAGAAACTTTTTGTTGATGTCTGTATTGAGTTTTTCTGTTAGTATTTCCTTATATAAGATTGCGATATACTTTATCGATCCTACAAGGGGAAATCATTTTTTTTCAGCCTGTTGTTAGTATAGTGTTTTTTGTTTTCATTTATTTATAGTATTTACTTTTATATAACGCCATCAAACTGAATAAATAAGTACAAATTACAATGTACTTACTTAAAAGGGATATTTCCATTTTATACTTCTACTACATCTCAGAAATAAATATTGTACTTGTACTCCACTACATTTGTCTGACAGCTTTAGTTACTTCTCTAGATGACAGTTTTCCATCCCCATCCTCTCCAGTGTAAACCACATATCTCCAGATGTGTTGATGTTGAATGTTTGTGATCAACTGAAGGATGAAGTGTTCCTTTATGTGTTGAGAAAATTCTCCTACTTCCTAAGCTAAACAGTCTTTCAAATGCCTCATGGATCAGCTGGAAAATGCATCGTCACAGAGCTGAAAACAGGGCTGTTTTTCTGACACTGTGAAAAGTTCAGCGACGCTACGAACATATGTTGATCTTATAGAAGATGATGCATTGCTGTAGATTAAATCAGTATGTGAAGGAGTTAAAATGAGCCCATCCTTAAACATCTACAGCAGTAAAATGCAACATAGACATTAATGCAGCAGGAATATTAATCCAGAAACATCAGATTTAATAGGAGCAAACTGGCAGGGAATACTGCACAATGAGTACTCTACTACTCTTTAAGTATATTTTGCTGATAATATTCACATTTTTACTTAAGTAAGGTTTTAAATGCAGGACTTTTATTTGTAGTGGAGTATTTTCACAGTGTGGAAAGTACTGTTACTAAAGTAAAGGATCTGAATATTTCTTCCACCACGGATTATACATTAAAATAATGTAAATTAAATTGAAACTCAAATAAATCAAAACTGCATCATCAAAAGGCTGCAACAGCAGAACATTTAGAAATGAAATGAGTGAAATCAGTTTGTTACTTACTGAATTTCTTTTGTCTCCATTTCCACACAACAAAGACAGCCGCAGCTATTAACAACAGAAGAGCACAGCCGATAACTGAGCCAGTAATAACACCTGGACTACCAGCAGTACTGGGAGTACTGGGAGTACTGGGAGTACCAGCAGTACTGGGAGTAGTGGGGACCATGAAGAACTCATCTGAAATGGTAAAACACAGAACATATAAGAGTAGAAAACTATTTCAACACTACTTTTCTCCTTTGTGTTGCAGGGAATTAGATTTGTAATTGTAATTGATTTCCATAATTGTATTTTCTTTTAGATTCCAATTATCCTAATTTATCTATCAAATTATTTTTTCCAATTCAGAAAGTTTTGGTAGCTTTCTATTGTTTTTATGATGGTATTGCTTCTTTTCTGTGTTGCTGTTTTTCTCGGTTTTCCATTCTTTGTCTATGTAATTGACTCGATGTTATTGTAAATGAGGGTTGCCCCTCACTGATCTCTTGAGTATAAATAAAGGTTAAAAATGCAATGCAGAGGAGACAAGTGTGTGCAGGGAATTTTCTAGAGATGTTCCGATACTGCCAAAAACGCTGGTATTGGTATCGGGAAGTAGTTTATGCACCGATCCAATACCACGTAATAAAGCCCTAAAGGAAATCTACGTTAAAGTAGTTTATTTATGTTCTTTTTCCATTATAACTGACTGTCAAACTGGATAATAAAAGAAAGTTCTGTGGCGTTCATTGTTTGTGTTTGTTCATGTTTCACAAAGAGTTTAACCTGAGCCAGACCGACAACAAAGATAGAATCATATCACATCCATACAGGGATAGTAGTATACAGCTATTAACACATAATAAAATATATGACACACTGGTATCGGATCGGTACTCGATATCGGCCGATACGCAAGTTCAGGTATCAGAATCGGTATCGGGAAGCAAAAAATTGTATCGGACCATCTCTAGAATTTTCCTTTTTCTTTATTTTTTGAAACAGAACATTTTCAAATCTGAACCAAAGTGTCTCTCTAAATCAGTGGTTCCCAACCTGGGGCACCCCCAGGGGGGGCGGCAAAGATCACAGGGGGGGCGCAAGTCTTTATCTGGTTTGAGGTTGAGGTAAAAAAAAAAGTATTTGCACATGTTAAACAAATTCTGATAATACACTAGAATATAAAATGTATACAAAAGTCTGTATAAAAAACATATATTTTGTTGTATCCTCGTTTTAACTGCTCTGTATCAAAAAAGAAAGTAAGGCTCTATCTCGAGAGTTACCCCAACTTTGGTTTCGGGGGGGGGGGCGGGGGCTCAGCTTTTCTTAGACATGAGTAGGGGGGGCGCCAAGGAAAAAAGGTTGGGAACCACTGCTCTAAGTGATCACATCCTGAACATATAAACTATATTAAACTATATCAAACATATATTAAACTATATTAACCTGTAACATGGATGTGTGTCTCTCTGGTCTGGTTGATGTTCTGCTGCTGGACTCTACAGGAGAAGTTGTTGCCATGTCTCTTCTCCACAGCCACTCTGCTGCTGACAGTGTAGAGTCCATCAGGACCTCGGAGAGTCTCTGTGGGTCCGGCAGGGAGGAGGTTCCCCTCACCGTCCAGCCACAGCACCTCCGGCTCTGGGTACCAGCCTTCAGACTCACACTGGAGAACCTGGAGGTTTTTACTGCTCTGGATTACAGGTGGGGAGACGGCGCCTGAAGATGAGAGGCTTTAGATGAGACATGCTAATGTTAGCGGGCCTGGCTAACTATCTTCCTACCTACAGCACTGTAGTAAAAAATTAATTTGCCAGCTGCCGCCGATTCAGAACGCTGCTGCTCATTAAGACAGGGGGCTCGTTAAAGCTGTCACAATTCCAAATTTTGCTGTACAATTAACCCTCCTGTTGTCCTCGGGTCAAATTTGACCCACTTTCAAAAAGGTTCTATATCAGAAATTTGGGTTTCTTTTAACAAATACATAACGTGGATGGTTCCATACAATGCTCCACTACTTTCATTGAATTTGGGTGTTTTATTCAATTTTATAGCATTTGAAGAAAAACATTGATAAAAGAACGGTGAAAAAAATGATTAAAGTTTCGGAAAAAGCTTCAAAAACGTGGCACAAAAAAGAAGAAAAAACGTCAAAGATCAAAATATTTTGACAAAAAAGTAAAAAAAGTGTGGAAAAAAGACGGGAAAACAACAAGGGTTAATTGTCCCAGGATTAATTGCAATTAACAATATAATTGTCTCTTTCAGTCAAATTTATTTATTACTTTCTCAAAAAAATAAAGGTTTTGAGACTGTTATGAGACCCAAATAACGTAATAACACAGATACACAGCCTATAAAGTTAACCATGCCTCTTTATTATCATAAAACATATTTTGTAACTGTATACCCCCCCTTGTCTCTTTTTTGTCATTTTTGTTGCTATGACCGTGTATAGGGTCAAGTGCCAAAAACTAGCATCGCTTTAGCTCAACAGTCTGACCAATTACTTTAGCAAGCCCTTTAGCACCTTAGCTAATGTTAGCAAGTAATTGCAGTTAAAGAAAGTAACGGCGATTATGTAAAATAATTGAAAATTAGACAATTATGTAATAATTGTTACAGTCCTGGGGCATGTTCAATCTCAGAAGCTCGAACGGTGTGTAACGGCGTGCAGCAGCTTTGAGTTACAGTGCCTTGCGAAAGTATTCGCTCCTTGAACTTTTTGACCTTTTGCCACATTTCAGGCCTCAAACATAAAGATATAAAACTGTAATTTTTTGTGAAGAATCAACAACAAGTGGGACACAATCATGAAGTGGAACGAAATTTTTGGATATTTCAAACCTTTTAAACAAATAAAAAACTGAAATATTGGGTGCAAAATTATTCAGCCCCCTTAAGTTAATACTTTGTAGCGCCACCTTTTGCTGCGATTACAGCTGTAAGTTCGGCTGGGGTATGTCTCTATCAGTTTTGCACATCGAGAGACTGACATTTTTGCCCATTCCTCCTTGCAAAACAGCTCGAGCTCAGTGAGGTTGGATGGAGAGCGTTTGTGAACAGCAGTTTTCAGTTCTTTCCACAGATTCTCGATTTGGATTCAGGTCTGGACTTTGACTTGGCCATTCTAACACCTGGATATGTTTATTTGTGAACCATTCCATTGTAGATTTTGCTTTATGTTTTGGATCATTGTCTTGTTGGAAGACAAATCCCGTCCCAGTCTCAGGTCTTTTGCAGACTCCATCAGGTTTTCTTCCAGAATGGTCCTGTATTTGGCTCCATCCATCTTCCCATCAATTTTAACCATCTTCCCTGTCCCTGCTGAAGAAAAACAGACCCAAACCATGATGCTGCCACCACCATGTTTGACAGTGGGGATGGTGTGTTCAGGGTGATGATAGCTGTGTTGCTTTTACGCCGTACATATACGGTTTTGCATTGTTGCCAAGAAGTTCGATTTTGGTTTCATCTGACCACAGCACCTTCTTCCACATGTTTGGTGTGTCTCCCAGGTGGCTTTTGGCAAACTTTAAAGGACACTTTTATGGATATCTTTCAGAAATGGCTTTCTTCTTGCCACTCTTCCATAAAGGCCAGATTTGTGCAGTATACGACTGATTGTTGTCCTATGGACAGAGTCTCCCACCTCAGCTGTAGATCTCTGCAGTTCATCCAGAGTGATCATGGGCCTCTTGGCTGCATCTCTGATCAGTCTTCTCATTGTATGAACTGAAAGTTTAGAGGGACGGCCGGGTCTTCGTGATTTGTAGTGGTCTGATACTCCTTCCATTTCAATATTATGCGCTTGCACAGTATTCCTTGGGATGTTTAAAGCTTGGGAAATCTTTTTGTATCCAAATCCGGCTTTAAACTTCTCCACAACAGTATCTCGGACCTGCCTGGTGTGTTCCTTGTTCTTCATGATGCTCTCTGCGCTTTAAACGGACCTCTGAGACTATCACAGAAACAGATGCATTTATACGAGAGACTTGATTACACACAGCTGGATTCTATTTATCATCATTAGTCATTTAGGTCAACATTGGATCATTCAGAGATCCTCACTGAACTTCTGGAGAGAGTTTGCTGCACTGAAAGTAAAGGGGCTGAATAATTTTGCGCACCCACTTTTCAGTTTTTATTTGTTAAAAAGTTTGAAATAGCCAATGAATTTCGTTCCACTTCATAATTGGGACCCACTTGTTGTTGATTCTTCACAAAAATTACAGTTTTATATCTTTATGTTTGAGGCCTGAAATGTGGCAAAAGGTCGAAACGTTCAAGGGGGCCGAATACTTTCGCAAGGCACTGTATGTCTTCTCCTGTTTGGTGGGGGTGTCTCTCGTTTATTGGCTGTGTCACAGGTGATACCCAATCAGAAGAGACGTGTCTGTAAACTCCTGGTAATAAAAAGGCAGACCGCTTGCGCACACAGCACCCCTGTTTCAGTTTAAAAAAACGTGTTGCTATGTTTTGTCGGGGCTGAACGTGGCCCAAGAAAGTGGATCACATTAGTGATGGTCAAATTTAGCTTCGCGAACCACTTTCTTCATTTTCTGAGCTCACTAGATGGCGCTCTCTGTTCACAGAAAAAGCTTAAAGGAATGGCAATTCAGTGTGTTTTCAACACACTGTTGAACAGAGAGCGCCATCTAGTGAGCTCAGAAAATAAAGACAGTGGTTCGCAAAACTTCATTTGACCATCACTAGATCACATCACTCCAGTTCTGAGGTCTTTACACTGGCTTCCTGTCTCTCAAAGAATGGATTTCAAAACACTACGGTTGGTTTATAAGGCACTGAATGGTTTATTTCTGACCTGCTGCTACATTAAGAAGCATCATTGTCCTGTCTATGCACCATCTGTCTATACTTGAATATCGCATTGCACTTTTCTGCTTTTCTTTTGCACTTCTGGTTGGTCGCAAACTGCATTTCGCTGTCTTTGTACACTGCACAAAGACAATAATGTTGAATCTAATCTAATCTAATCTAATCCAATCTAATCCAGAGCTCTTGGGTCGTCTATGGTCAGGTCTGCTTTCTGTTCCCAGAGTCAGAACTAAACTTGGAGAAGCAGAGTTCAGTTTTTATGCTCCACATATCTAGAACAAACTCCCAGAAAACTACTGCAACTCTCAGTCTCTTTTAAATCAAGGCTGCAGGCTTTTTCAATGCTGCCTTTCTTTGCATAATTGTTCATTTCTTACACTGCACTGTACTTTTTTCCCCCATACATGTTGATGCTTAGCTTCCAGTTTCTTTTACCGATGACTGCTGATTTCTTCTCTTCTTATTCAACTGTTGCTCAGAGGGATCTTTGTCTCTTTCTGCCCTTTCAGCTGTCAGTCTTGAACCATTGTACAGCGTTTTGTTCTCAATGTTACAAAACCAAATAACATTTATTTGTAAAGAGGACTTTTCTACAACCTAAAAGCATCAAAGATCACATACCTACAACAAGCTGAACGGTAGAGGCTCTGGCTAGTACCGGAATGAAGCATCTGTATGTTCCCTCATCAGATATTTTCACTTTGGAGAGTTTCAGGGACACGTTCCCGTGTTTCAGTTCCTCAGTGAACAGAGATGTTCGTCCTCTGTAGGACGGATGTTTTTTACTCTCCAGTTCCACGCCGTCACGCCACACCAGGACAAACCTGGGGTCCAGGTCAGGCCTCGCCCACTCCATGGTGATGTCGAAGGCATTCATGGCAGGTTCCAGGTGACACGGCAGAATGATGTCCTCACCAATGAATGCCACTATTGGCTGAGATGGACCAATCACCTCAGACTGACCTGAAAACAAACAGGTTTCTGATTGTCATTTCTGCAGCATAGAGACAACTGTGCATGCATTTAGATGACATTCTTCAGCACAACACGTATCCACTAACTTTACATGTTATGTAATGAGTATAAATGTTACAGATGGATGTATTCCATCTTATCTAATATTCTTATGAAATAATAGACCCCAGGAAGAGTAGGGGGTTTGTAGCAAATCAGGGGAAACGGGTCAGCCAATCCGGCACAGGGGGGCGGGTACATAGGCTCAGACTGGGGGAGGTGATAGGGGAAGTCTATCTGCCTGTGCAGGTGCTGCAGCCACTTGGCACATGGCACTGGTCACACCTGCAGCCCATCAGGTAATCAGGGGAAGGTGTTAAGAGAACCAGCCCAAGGCTGCAGGGGGAGAGGAGACAGTGAGTAACAAAGGCCCAGGGGAGCAACACTTTAGGAGCTGATGGCCAATGAGGATATTGGCCAGGAAAAAGACTAACCTCTCCCTCTGCCCGAAGGACAACACAAGGATTATGTACTTCCGTTTACTTTGTTGAGAATTGCTCTCTAAACAAGGGTTAATACAGCACCTTAGTTCTTGTTTGTACAGCATTTTGGTCAGCTTAAACTGTGTTTAAATGTGTTCTAGAAATAAACTTTACTTACTTACTTTACAAGAAACAGGGTTTAGAGAGCAATTCTCAACAAAGTAAAGGGAAGTACATAATCCTCCCAGGACAACACCTCCTGAAGGCTGACAGACCCCAGATGGGAAGAAACCTAAGTTGCAGTTTGTACCCATTACCCTTTTCCCAAGCTACGTCATTAAAGAACACTTTCTGTTTAAGCCGACTGTCTCTGTGATTCCCATGTTCATTGTGAATATGGCGTTCAAGTCCCCTGGGTTGCCACAGGTTTAAGACAGTTCTGTTTAAGACAGATGGAAACTAATGGGGATCTTAATAAACAAACAAACAGGTTAACATCAAATAGACTGTTAGTGATGTGTGGAATTCACCTCTACATGAGTGTATCAGGGTGAGGAAGACAACGGTGTGAAAAACCAGGACAGTGACACACTGGGACAGTCTGTCCTTCTCATGAAGCATCCTGGAGCTGTGTGAAAAGTAATAGAAAAAAGAAGAAAATATTTCATGCACATAACTCAAATGTTCTGGTTAACAGCTCAAAAATATACTAACACTGTTTTAACTGTTACCTTCATTATGTTTTTTTAAAGTTCATGAGAACTAGTACAGTGCACGTTGAAAATGTGCCTGTTTGGAACGGGCGATTACTTGGCCTGTGGTATTGCTGCTTGTAGAATTCATCGAGAGAGAGATGGTGTTGTCTCGTGTCGTATGAGGGGTCCAAGCCTGAGGCGGTAGGCCTACTACTAACTTACAGATTTACCTGACAGAGAACGTTGCAGATTCAGAATGTAATCACAAAATATCACAATGAAAATGTGGAGTAATCTGACATTAGTGTCATGGACTCATGGCTGTGCGCTACCCACCTGGCCCGTTATGAGAGCTAATCAGCACATATCTGCGATCATCAACCACCAGAACGTGTGTGTGTGTGTATATGTGTGTGTTTGTGTGTGTGTAGAGAGAGAGCGAGAGAAACGGTGTAGAGTGAGTCACGACACAAGTGGCAAGCGGCTAGAGTGGCAAAAGACACCTGTCAAGTTAGAAATCCATCTGACTAACGGTTCAAGAGATATGCGCTTAACACCCACACACACACCAACACACACACACACACACACACACACACACACACACACACACACAGACAGACAGACGTTCCTGCAATTTATAGATAGATAAAATACGAGAACCTTAAATGTGTACTTCAGTGCAGTACTTGAGTGAATGTAATGTGGTCTGTGGGACCCCAAACAATAAGTATAGTCAATTTAAATGAGTTGAAATTAGGGCTGCACAATTAATCAAGATTTTATTGAAATCGCAATATGGACTAGTGCAATATCCATATCAATATTTGTTAAAGGCAAAATATTTGTCTAACCATTCTGAATGAAATATTGTGGTGCTGCAGAGACGTCCCAGCCTACAAGTCCTATCCTACAGACTAAAGAAAAACCTCTTTGTGGGGTGACCTCTAGCTCACCCAGTACTGCGCCCCATGTAGGCAGAGTTCTTTGCAGCGGCCCAGGTTCGAATCCGACCTGCAGCCCTTTGCTGCATGTCATCCCCCATCTCTATCTGCTGTCACTATCGAAAGGGAAAAGCCCCCCAAAAAATTATCTTTAAAAAAATTAATAATAATCTTTGTTTGGTACAGATCCTCGCAAAAATCACACTATAATAATTTTCATTTTAATATTTTTCAATGAAAATGAGAATAATGAGACAAAAATGATCATTCCCTCCAATATCGTAAATCAAATCGCAATTGCAGTATCATCAATCGATATTTTCCTCATATCGTTCAGCCCTAGTTAAAATATCATCAATCATTGTCGACATTTCTACTCTTTATATCTATCTTTATACAAGTTCAGCAAAGCGTCTGAAATAATAATAATAAAAAAAATGAATGTGCAGATACATAAGACACAGAGGGGAGTTTGTCACTTTTCAAACTTCGGATTTATGATATTAATATTCCTAAACATCGTCAGTGTGGGGCAGCAGAGCCGCGCAGTGGCTGCTGGTCGTTAATACTTTTCATTTTCATAAAAATGCGCATGAATGAAACTAATTATGGAGCGTGAATCCGAGCGTGAACATGGGGTGAGCTGTCATATAAATAAGTAAATCATATAAAACATTAGAGCGTTAGAGCGACTTTGAGTCTATGAAAAGCGCTATATAAATTAAATGTGTTATTATAATTATTATTATTAGAGGGTAGTTTCACTTTCATTTGTAACAAAAGGAGCGATGATCATCGCTCCTTTTGAATAAAAAGAGGCTATTTATGTTAAACTCAAAGTAACCTACATGCTCTAAAGGTCGGGGGTATCCAGTTGCAATATAGAGTTATTCAATTCATTATACGTTCTGTATAATTTCCTACACAGTGTAATTTTGATAAACGTGGTTACGCCACTCCCTGGGGTGGGGGGGGGGGACATACTGTATGTGGTTAGAAGAGACCACGGTGGACGGCTCACCCTTTTTTCTTTAAATCAAAAAAACAATATTTCATAAATGAGATAAAGTCCACACCAAAACACATGAACACATCATACACATTTATTAAAACGTTTGCGTACCTGTTGTGTGTTTCTGGAAATCTCCCCGAGGAGCTACACGGCCAAAGTCCCCATAAAAAAGAGGAGGGTTGCTGCTTCCGGTCACCTGCTTATAGTGCACAACGTTGCTAATATCCACACGTCCTACACTATGTATGTCTTTAATACAATCATTTTAGAATTTTAATTAAATTTTTTTTCATAAGAATAGATCACATCGAAGTCACAAATAGAAGTTATTTTATTTCAGGCTGTTGATGAAAGGGATTTTTACTTTTACAGTGAGGTTAGTCTCCTAGCTTCTCTTATTAAATATAGTTATTTCTCTAGGAAAAGGAAACATGTGTGACAGTGTTTATACACAGCAGAGGGCAGAGTTCTCATGAGTGTGTGGTAACTACACTATTACTACATATGATACTAACCTTATACTACACTATACTACACTGACTATACTCCGCTAAAAGTAAAAGTCCTGTATTCAAAACTTAAGAAAAAGTATGAAAGTGTTATCAGCAAAACGAGTTAAAGTATTAAAAGTAAAATTATTTATTGTGCAGTGAAATCGTTATTTTCATTTTTCATATATTTAATATATGGGTTTCTGTAGATATATTTTTTAAATTATTTTTTTATACATTCATTTATTCTCCCTTTGTTTTTTTCCCCTATTTCTTTTGCATAGTTTAGTACTAGCCATATAGATGGCAAACAGCGTGGGAGAAAATGCCATCATATGGGTTTGAAACCAACCGGTTCTATAGTCAGATACATATCTGTCTTTGTGACATTGAAATTAGTAAAAAAGGTGACATTTTAAAAGATTAGATTTAACAAAAGAAACAGACCAGGTTGAAATGCTCTAGAGTTTTAATTTAAAGCGGATCAAAGATTAGTTTGTGCTTAAAAAGATTTTTGTATCAAGTCTTACAACTGTAAACGCCAAAGAGGAAGTCCAGCTCCTGTTTGCGCCACTTGTTGCTTCCAGAGGTGGGTAGTAACGAGTTACATTTACTCCGTTACATTTACTTGAGTACGTTTTTGAAAAAAATATACTTCTAGGAGTAGTTTTAAATCACTATACTTTTTACTTTTACTTGAGTAGATTTGTGAAGAAGAAACTGTACTCTTACTTGCTACATTAGGCTACAATAAACTCGTTACTTTTCTTTTTACCTCTTTGGTATTCTACGCGTCATTGTTTTTATCCCCCCCGCGTACGCCTCATTTTAATGTTTTATTTGGACAGAGAGAGAGAGACTTCCGCTAAAGGCGCTACCACGTGACTGTGTTTCACCAATCAAACGTAGTTGGGCAGTCTCGTCACGTGACCGTACTCAATCTCAGCGGCGGGACCGGACCATGGATGTATTAAGAGAACGGACGGGTCAGCTTTACGGTCGTAGCAAAACAAAAATGTCCGAATCAACCCCCTGTACTACCAATCCAGATCAACATCACCTGGGTTTATTTCAGTTACCCGGCTTGACCTAACCTAACAACCGCGGTCCCGCAAGCTGTGTCACGACGGTGGTTAACAACTAGTTCAATCAACCCAGGGTTTCCCAATCTAGAGACGCGCACGTTCACATAAAAGAGGCGATGTTTGCACAACATGACCAATGGCCACATCTTTTACATAAGAAGAGCAAACTTTAATTCTACATAAATATGAAGAACACAGACACGGTTTTACAGGGAAAACGCGATACAGTCTGCTTCCTAAAACAGGACAGCTGGCAAAAAAAAAAATAGGCGACACTGTAGATGCGTAAATCACAACACTTATCACTTCTCCATCAGTCAGGACCAAGATCTGACCATAATTACACTTGTCATTTCCATAAACTGTCGTTGCTTTAGGCTAGCCTATTTGCAGTTGCAACACTGGCAGTGGAAGCGATCATGAGAGCAAATAAAAAATATAGCCAATAAAAAACATAATTCAAACCGCTGTGCGCATTGGCGACACACGGCTCAAGAAGCCAAAAAATAGCCGATATATAATTCCCTCCCATTAAAATCTATATATTTCATAACTATATCCATCAGAGAATGTTAACGGGGTTATCTGTCTAAATGTTTTTTGTATGAGCGCATCTCTCTCTCTTTTTTTTTTTTTTTTTTTTTTTTTTTTTTTTTTTTTTCTCTCTCTGCGCACTGAGCTCCGCCTGATCTTCTATAAGAACTTAGACGCCGTTATCAATCGAGTATTGATTGGTCAGTAGGCGGGGCTTTTACACCGGTTCATCTCTGATCTCCAACATAACCTGCTCCCGACCAGGTTAGGCGTCCAGCATAAGTTACCATGGCGATTGAACCCGGTATCAAGTGATCCACCTTCGTGATACAGAAAACCCTGGGTTGAACCTGAAGTTACCTCGTTAACCCCAAATCTTGCTTCGTAGTCCAGGCCTCTGGCCTCATAATAAAAGCATGTTTACCTTAGTAAAAGTGCCAAACAGCAGCTCCATTACCTTGTTCTAGTTCTGCCTGGGGAGCCTGGTAAAAAAGTATAAAGGTTTGGAAATTTGTGTTACTTGTGCTTATTTATTTTTTATGTTTTATTATTATTTTATTTTTTAAGTACTTGAATTTACCTGGATTATTTTAATTTAAGCTATTTTGTAATTAATTAATTAATTTTAATTTATTTTATTGATTGGATGAACTATAATTTGCCTAAAGATGATTATTTTGTATTTCTGTCCATTTGATTGAATGCTTGTGTTAAAAAATAAATCAGACGTTACTCAACAGTTACTCAGTAGCCTACTTGAGTAGTTTTTTCACCAAGTACTTTTTTACTCTTACTCAAGTAATTATTTGGATGACTACTTGTTACTTTTACTTGAGTCATATTATTCTGAAGTAACAGTAGGCTACTTTTACTCCTAAATACAATTTTTGGCTACTCTACCCACCTCTGGTTGCTTCATCCCTTCAGCAGCGTTCCAGCCAAACAGAATTAAATCACACAAAGACAGTCACACATCCAGCATATGTTTGTTTGTGTGTGTGTGTGTGTGTGTGTGTGTGTGTGTGTGTGTGTGTGTGCGTGTGTGCGTGTGTGTGTGTGGTAGCTACAACCAGTGTTGGGCAAGTTACTTCCAAAATGTAATACATTATAGATTACTAGTTACTGTCATTTGAGAGTAATTAGTTATATTACAATATTACTGTCTCTGAATTGTAATGCGTTACACTACTTTTGCATTACTTTTGAGTTAGCCTACTTTCGGCAAAATAACAGCGGAAGTTTGACTTGGCAGCTAGCTTGAGAATTTCACCACCGGATCGATAAAGTCTCCTCTTTATCCACTTTAATACATTATAGATTATTCATAATATTTTGTAAAATTAATATGGATATGCAAAGTAACTAAAGCTATAAAAATAGATAAGTAAAACGTACAATAGGCAAGTAGGAGAAAATGAAAATACTCAAATAAAAGTACCATACAGTTGTATTGAAGTACAGCATTGTTGTAAAATGTTTAAAGCACTTGAATAAGAAATTCATATTGTTTAGTTTAAAACAGTCTAAAGGAAATGGTCAATTATAGTGTGATTAAAACTCACTATACATTATTTACAGTACTTGATTTACAGCTGATATGTGTAAAGGTACACAACCTTATTTGTTTAACAGTAATTTAGTTTTACTGCGAACCGTCAAAGGAAGTGCTTTTATTTTGAAGTAGCCTACACGGAAGTTGTCTGTTGTGTACTCTTTCTAGCTTGTGTTGAGATCATTGACATATAAAAGGTTGAGATGAACGTGAGACCCTAGATGTCCGTCAAGCTAAGTTGCTCACTTTCTTGTTTGTAAAACTGCAACATATTGAACAGTAAATGGTCACAGTAAAAGACAAGCGTTTTTGGTCGTCATTCGAAGCCATTCCACTACAGGCATAGTTACTCTCCACGGCTGATAAACTGCAATGATATTTACGTGTAGCAAGCCTAAACGTCATCTGTCAGTGGGTCGGAATGACTGCTGTCCGCGCTGACGTACCGTCACTTGTTAGGACACAGATGTTATGAAAGGGGTGATAGAAGCAAAACCGATTTTACCCTGTCATAGTTGAATAACGACAGTTCGGTGGGTAAATAGGACATACATAGAAGCTCAAAATCCCATTGACACCCCTTTACTATGAAAATCTCATATTTTGAAACTGCCGCTGAAAACGGGCGAATCTCAACAAAGCTGGAAGCTGACGTCAACCTCCCAAGACCTGTACCTTTGTCACGCCCATGGGTGTATTAAGAGAACAGTCACGCCGCAACATTTACATAGGCTACACAACTGACCTGAGATCAGATAGTCTTCTGAATCTAGGTCACGCAGATCTCTGCTATTCCATTACAAAATTCACTTCTGAAACTTTTTTACGCGAGATGTAAAGCTCAAATATGGGCCGTTTTACGAAAATGGATGGCTAATTGCAAATTTTGTCCGACTGTGTGTCGGAGTTCAGCGGCCGGTGCTGCCTGGGTTGCTACATCGCCGCCCTGCCTGTCCTCCGTCACAGACCCAGGCCGGCCTGAGCTTGATTGAGCTCGGCTGGCGGCCCGGTGCTCAATACCCGCGCAAACTCACCTTTTTCTGGGTGACTGGAACTATCACACGCCGCTGCCCTGACAGCGCTCCAGGGCCTGCATCTCGTTGTTCTCCCTCCCCTCTTCCTACTACCGGTGAGTGACTGAGAGCGCGGTCAGCGAGCTTGTTACGCCCGCAATCTCTTACCGCAGCCCGCAGGTTCCAGTTAATCTTATAATGGATATGTGTGTTGAGTTATTTAAACAAACAATCGGGGAAATAAACGCCTCTTGTCTGCGAGTCTCATTGATTGGTGAGCTGGAGTCCATCATGAGAGCTAGCTAGCCTCCTCCTAACTCTGACATTCACAAAAATGCATTCAATTGAAATCCGAAATCGGACAAGTGTTAGCTAAGCTTTGTAAGACCTTGGGGAACCTGTAATATTCATGCCGTGACGAAATTCAAACTGTAAATATACTTTAGTTATGCTGAAAGTGTAGCTAGCTACTCGCGATATTCCCCCATTGTATTGAATGGGACATATAGCTAGCAGCTGCTCGTCCTACAAAGACTCCCAGCGTTCATAAAATGCCTTAAAATCAAATCGACAACGGTTAGCTTTATAAGACATTGGGGAATTATGTTATATAAGTGGTTACGAAATTCAAACTGTAATATATAAAGTTATGAAGGTAGCTAGGTAGCTCAATATTTCCCATTGTATGTGGGCATATGTAGCGCGCTACAAAGACGCCTCGCGTTCATAAAAATGCCTTAAAATCAAATCGGACACAACAGTTAGCTTTATAAGACATTGGGGTAGATGTTATATAAGTGCGTGTTACGAAATTCAAACCGTAAATATATTATAGTTATGCCGGCAGCCGCCGCGGAGCCCCGGTAGTGCAGTATCCACAAAGGGTGACTTGGAATTTGGTAAGGACTTTCACAAGAGCAGAAAAACTAATCACATTGACAACACTTATGTTTATGGTACCGGGTCAACTTAACTCTGAGGTTGAAAGTACTGTACGGTTTTGCCAGTGGGCGTCGGTGTGGTTCCCTGGTTGGGGGGTTTTACTTGTACATTTAGTTTGCTAGAGTAGACAGCGTTTAGCACTTGGTGCCTCATGAGGCCGGCGGTGCTTGCTTCTGAGCGTGTTGAAGGAGACACTGGGACAGCAGCGATAAGACAGTGCTTGCTAGTATTAGATGCTGTCACAAAGCTCGGGTCCGTCACTCTGTTGAGTACGTTACGACGACCGCTATCGCGACTGCGCCTTCACTGACCGCCGTTATACATACATGTGTGCCGTTTAGCACTGTTTGTAACCCGGGTTACTAGTTGTCCCAGAGTTACGGCATGAGTACACGTTTTTATTTAAGCATTATATAAATACTATGTGTACCTGGCCAGGTAGTTTAGTCAATTGTAGATTAGAATTGCATATGTAAATCCACATGACTTTTTTTAACTTGGTGGTAATTGTCAACTTAGTTTTAAGTGTGTAGAATTAGTGCCAGTATTAATTTAATGGCAAGCCCATCAATGATATGGAATATTTAAAATTTTCTTCCGGGGGAGCATGCCCCCAGACCCCCTAGAGGGGTAATATCCTTCTCACCTTTTTCACCCCTGACCCGTTTTCATGCCTGATTAGTAATGTGTTATATTACTGCATTACAGCAAAAAGGAATATATTACTATAATACGCGTTACTCCCAACACTGGCTACAACATGTCTCTGTGTGTCGGCTCAGGAGGTTAATACAGGTTGGTGGCACAGACTGATGGAAGTGAGTCGGCACAATTTGTATCATCCCAGCCGTTTTCCACTGAACACAAAAAACACAGGAGTCATTCAGAGCTTCAATATCTCAACAGAAGGAATATCAGTGACACTACAGGCCGATACTTCACATACAGAGGAGGAAGATACAAGCCATTTCTCTCGAACGTAGACGAAACAGCGACCATCTTTCTTTCTCCAATGAACAGGACAAGAGGAGGCAGGATGGGCTGGGACACCACTGCCTTCCTGGAAGCCTCTATGAAGAGAGCAGGAGAAGGGGAGCTGTTAAGGCTTCCTTCCTCTCTTGCACTGTAATTGCTTGTTTATGTTTATGTACTTTATATATTTGTGCAAATACACTAAACAGAATTGAAGACAGCTGATTCCACTGAGTTATTAATTTGTTTGTCAGCCCTGTATCTACACATGTATCTATACCTGCACTGTTCTTTATAAAAGATAAATATGGTGTCAAATGCGAGAGCTTCTAAACGTCATGTGAATAAAACTTTTAATTTGTATGAAATATTCACACACGTGATCTGAATTTAAAGTCACAAAAAGAAAACACAAGCTTTTATAAAAGAAAATCTTAACATGTGGCTAACCGTTCATCTGCATCTCTTTTTTTTATTGAAAAGGAATTCATTTACAATATCAGGGCATAGAGAACATGACAATAAGACCTCTCAACAATCATAAAGGGAACACTGAAAGGAAGGAAGAATAAAAAGTATTAAAATAAAATATGTAACAATAAATTATATAATAAATTAAATCATAAATAGTATAATCTCTTAATCTGTACATAGTTTATATATAATGTAATTGATTCATTATTCCTTAAGTTTCCCTATTGCTTTTGCTTAATTTCTAGATCATTGAGAATAATGGCAAACAGCGTGGGAGAGAGCACACCCTTGTTCATCACTAAATGGGATTGGAAACCAACCTGCTCTATTGTCAGATGTCTATCTGTGAAGATGTTTTCTGTTTTGTGACATTGACACATAGTACAAAATCTGTTGTTAGGTGAAATTCAACAAGATTAGATTAAAAAAGAAGAGACTGAGATCAGCTTTCAATGCTCCAGAGTTTTATTTCAAAGTGCATCAAAGATTAGTTTGTGCTAAAAGCATTCTTTTCACAAAATATTTATTCTTCTCTTATTAAAGGCCAATGAGGAAGTCAGGAAGTTTGGTTCCAGCCTAACAGAGAATTTAAGATGTGATTACACATGAGACTGATGACGCAGAGAAATCCACACTGTCACACGCTAAGAAGATGTTTGTGTGTGTGTGGTAGGCACAATTTAACTCTGTGTCAGCTCAGGAGATTCTTATGGGTTTCTGGCACAGACAGATGGAAGTTTGATGGAACACTGGACATCATCCCAGCAGTGGTGCTCTGTGAACACAAGAAACACAGGAGTCATTAAGAGCTTTAATATCTCAACAGAAGTAATATCAGTGACCCTAAAGGCCAAAATCTCTTCATAAAACAGAGGGAGCTTCACGACAGTTACTAAAAAATATTTGCAAAACAGATCAATTTGCGGTGTTTATCACCCATTCATTATGCATCACTTCAGAGTTTAACTCCAACATTGTTATTTATGACTTTTGTCATTTAACTCTATAACAGACGTCCTGGTAATTAATTTGTTGTGATTTACCTCCGAAATTCATCTCGATACAATGCTGGTTGCCACTTCCATTGTTGGGTTCCCCTGCACACCAGAATGAAAAGAAGAAAGGTCTGCCATCACTCCAGAACCAAACATTGTTCTGTAGAAAAGATGTAGAAGTTAAAACGTGACATCCTATCCCTAATCAGATCCCTTTTGTATGATATATTACCTTCAGGGCGTCATGGCCTCCAATCCAGGTTATTGGATTACCATGAGTCTGTTGTTTGATTATCCTCTGAATGAACTGATACTCCTCAATACTGTGCACTGATGCAAGGTTTCCGTTCAAGGACAGGCAGTTTTTCTACAGGGGAGATAGACAGACAGACATTTTAATGTGGTCTCCTCCACCAGCAGAAGGATGGAGGTTTGGCTCAAATATTGAGCTGGTTGCAGTAAATATTTGTTGATGAGGTGATGGTAGTTTTGCAGGGTTTAACGTCACTGTTGTACTGTGGTCTCTGCTACATTGGCAGCTTTAATTAGAAGGTTTTGTCTTTGGTTGCATTTGTTTGATTTCACTTCTGTAGCACCACAAGCAGAAATGAACTGCAAAATATCCCAACATCTACTACATTTATGGCACTAAATGTGGTTCAGACTAGTTGATATGGGTTTTTCATTGGTCGATGCAGATCCCAATATTTAGAGAGCAGGACGGCCTATGGCCGATACATAATGCCGATATCATGTTGTTGCTTTTTTTTTGCATCTGACAATATACAACAAATTAATAAGAATAAGAATAACAAATGTGACAAGACTGCTGAATTCAAATTAACATTTCTTTAACAAAGTTATTGTCTAGTCATAGGCTATAACTTTCAGCAGTTTTGAAAATGTTTTCAACACATTTCATTGTTGTGTCCCCAAGAAGTCTTCACAGTTACACCTGCTTACTGTCCCACAACCATCCCAAATGACAAATCTGATAAATGCATTACATGTCCGGAGTAAGAGTGGGGGCTGGGGACACCCATAAACTATTTTTTGTAGCCCTGTAAGCTAGTTTAGCTGGTTAAAGGATTTCTACACTCACTATGTTTACATGCACATATATTCCACTATTATTCCATATATGACAATATTTGGAATTTGATTCAGGTCATGTAAACAACATATTCCATTTGGATATTCCGAATAAGGCCTTTTTCCGAATATAGCATTTTCCGATTAAGACGTGGGATATGCCGGTATTATTCTGGTTTTAGAGGCATTCTTTGGACATAAATACAGCACATTCGGTCTCAAACTGGATTTTTACCGCATTTTACATCCTCTTGCCTGTTTACGGCTTACGGTCAGCTCTGTGCGTAGCCACCACTTTGCAAGGCTGCAGACCACTGACTGTAAACAAAAAATAGCTGCAGACCCGTTAGAGATGCATGCCCAAAAGATAAGAAGGAGAAACACAAACTTTATCAAAGGTTTTTCAAGAAGGTGGTTGAAGGAATAAAAGAGCGACGCTGCGTTTGCACGGTCGAACAAGTCCACCACCGCTGGAAAACTTTGAAAAAAAGTATTTTGCATGGCTGCATGTAAAAGGGAATATTAGTGGATTATACTCTTTTATTGTCCATGTAAACAGCTTAGTCAGAATATTTTCTTTTAAGGAAAATGGTCAAAAACCGGAATATTATGTGCATATAAACAGTCGTGATGTCTGCCTGTAGAATGGTCAAATTAAGAGAGCGCTTACTTGGTTCTACAGCAACCTCACTGACAAGGCTCTCTGCAGATGTGTCTGCAGACATTTTTTGTTAATCGGTCTTGTGAGCACAGACATCAGTCAATCTCAAAATGGGATGAATATCCTGACTGATAGATCAGTTTAGTAAGCATGTAAAAGTTTCTATACCCAGTTTTTGAATAAAAAAGATTGACTTGTACTTTTAATTTGACTTGGTGTTTTTAAGTTAGTAATACCTAATGTGATTAAGGCAATCACTTGCAACAAATGTTTTGAGGTGAAGGATTTTGAGTTTTATGAATTCAGTGTTGAGTTATGGATAATTAAAACGATTGACAAGAAACTAAAAAAAGTTAGTTAAATTACAAAATCATTACAAAGGTATATCATTACAGACCAAAGTGTTGGCTGTTTAGCAATGTACTGGTGCAACCTCCTCATTTTGTATTTCTTTCATACTTTGTCTTGTCAACACCGTCAGACAAAATAAAAAGCAAATTATGTTTTATTTATTTGGTCTAATATGTATTTAGATCGATATGATAGATATTATCTGGCATTCGTAGTACACATATATGCTGTTAAATGTTGAATATTCACTTTTGTTCATTTTTTATACTGTTTCATGTGTACTCCTTTAAAAGATCTAACATCATACAACGTTTACTTTAAGCCTAAATAGAAAAAAGTAATGTTTTTTTATTTAACAAACATATATTTGTCTTAAAAGAGACTATTACTTTAATAACTCAACAGCACTGAAGAAACATATTGTAAGCATATTCATTTAAAAATCACTTCAAATAAAACTCCCTCTGACGGTCGTGACTTTAGAACTGACGGTGGTGACACTAATCTGGTGACAGTGGCCTCACGACAACATACAATTCCAAAATGTATATCACACAAGATGGCTTCTTGCTTAACAACTTAATTTAACTATTGGGTCCAAAAAAATAACAATCCTAAGCATGCATATCATGTGAAAGAGTAGTTTTTTGTCACCACTGTCAGGTTTTCTGTTACGTACTGTCTGACGGTGGTGACAGAAACCTCCAAATAGTCCTTAACGGAGGCTAGAATATAATTGTTGATCACAATAAATACGGCCTCGGGCTATGGCCGAACCACAGCCGTGAGGATATCCACGAAAACCTGACGGTGGTGACGTCTGACGGTGTTGACAAAAACCTAATCTTTCACATGATACGCATGAGTTGTTCACATTAGCCATCTTGTTTCCCCTCTATTGCTAGCTACCTCAGACCTCTTCTTAAAAAGTATACATTTATGTAATATTCTAATATTTTTCATACAAAAGAGACGGTGTTGACATGTTATGGTCGCGACAGTAGCAGTGTCGAAAAATATGAACAAGTTTAAGAGAAAATAGCAAACTTAAGGGAGCTTGAGTGATCTTGAAGCATGCAGTAGAGATGAAGGTTTGAAAATGGGGTCCTCGGGAATGTAGTTGACCTTGTAGTTGCCTGATTTTATTGCTTTTTATAAATATCTGACGGTGGTGACGAATATGTGGGACACATTTTGAGCAACCACAAAATAATAGTAAATATTGTTAAAAACTCACTGTTTGTAGTTTTTAAAACATATTACAATGTACTATTTCATGTGGTAAAGATATTATTCAATTCAATTATTACTTCTTTTTTTTTTAATCAAGTTGCAATGATTATCTCCTATCTGAGGACAACTGGTTTTGTAGGCAATGGGCCAGCAAATAATCATTAAATTAATAAAAAATTTAAAATAAACCTATAAAAGAACCTTACATATGTGCAAAGGACCCCCTGATTATAACCTTGATTCTTTTTATTAAAGGGGTGATAGAATGCAAAACCGATTTTACCCTGTCATAGTTGAATAACGACAGTTCGGTGGGTAAATAGGACATACATAGAAGCTCAAAATCCCATTGACACCCCTTTACTATGAAAATCTCATATTTTGAAACTGCCTCTGAAAACGGGCGAATCCCAACAAAGCTGAGTTGCTTGCGCAAGCGTCTCAAAATCCGGAACCTTAAGAGAACAGTCACGCCCCAACATTTACATAGGCTACACAACTGACCTGAGATCAGGTAGTTTTCTGAATCTAGCTAGGTCACGCAGATCTCTGCTATTCCATTACAAAATTCACTTCTGAAACTTTTTTATGCGAGAAATCAACCATATAAAGCTCGAATATGGGCCGCTTTACGAAAATGGATGGCTAATTGCAAATTTTCTCCGACTGTGTGTCGGAGTTAGTGCCGTTGTTGGTGCTGCTCGGTTTGCTACATCGCCACCCCGGACCGCAGTGTCAGCGAGCTTGTTACGCGCGCAATCTTTTACCGCAGCCCGCAGGTTCCAGTAAATCTTATAATGGGTATGTGTGTTGAGTTATTTAAACAAACAATCGGGAAATAAACGCCTCTTGTCCGCGAGTCTCATTGATAGAGCCGCGGTGAGATGGAGTCCATCAATGAGAGCTAGCTAGCCTCCTCCTAACTCTGACATTCACAAAAATACATTCAATTGAAATCCGAAATCGGACAAGTGTTAGCTAAGCTTTGTAAGACCTTGAGGAACCTGTAATATTCATGCCGTGACGAAATTCAAACTGTAAATATACTTTAGTTATGCGAAAGTGAGCAACACATCGGTTAGCTTTATAAGACATTGGGACATTCAAAACCGTAAATGTATTATTTATAGATATAGTTATGCGGGCAGCTGGCCGCGGAGCCCCCGTATGCAGTATCCACAAAGGGTGACTTTGCCCTGGGTATGGAGCCCAGCAGGCTGTCGCTTTCTCGTCAGACTGTGTGGAGCTCCTAAAGTCCGACACGTCTTACCAAATTTGCAATTAGCCATACATTTTTGTAAAACGGCCCATATTTGAGCTTTATATAGTTGATTTCTCGCTTAAAAAAGTCTCAGAAGTGAATTTGGTAATGAAACATTGCAGTGTCTGGAATATGAGATTCTGTCGCTTCTCTAATGTATGTGTATTGGGGATTCGCTCAACCAATCAGCGCGCGTCTCTAATGTCTGCGTATGGCAAGTCGCTCAACCAATCACCGCGCAGCTCATCTAAATATTCATGACCATACCATATTTGGAAGAAAAGCTCTTGTTACAAATAGGGCCAAAACACAGGGATGCATAAGGGCCAATAAAATATCAACCAGGCCATTTTCAGCCCAACCAATGTTACATACCCCATTAGGAGACCATAAGGAACAGTGTGAAATACCCTATATAATCATTCTATCACCCTCTTTAATGAAAATGTTATTAATTTCCAAAAGAATTGGCACTTTTCTTAGTTGGACATGTTTTTGCCAAAGTTTCAAAAATCAGTGTATACTGCTTATTTATTCAGGTTTACAGTGCACTTGTTCAGACAATCAGAGATGATGAATCCCGCTGACTCTTGTGACTTTTCTGAAGCGCCACCACAAGGTTCAAGTTTGTGTCTATGAACAAAATTGAACAAACTATTGGATGGATTGTGATGATAAGTGATTCATCATTTATGTTCCCCTCAGGACTAACTGTAATAACTTTGGTGATCTCTGACTTTTCATCTAGCGCCATATTCAGGTCAACATTTTAATGTGTCCAATAGGCTACTTTGGTTTATGACCAAATATCTGCAGAACTAAAGACATTCCTCTTCTGTGTTTGGTGCTAATTAGCAAATGTTAGCAACATATAAGCTTTAAACAAAGAGTGAACAGCACTGTCAATGTTAGCATCCTGATGTTAGCATTTTGCTCAAAGCTGCCATGTCTAATTAAAGCTCCTAGCATGACAGTAGACTCATAGTCTTGTTTGTCCGTTAGTTGGTAAGATATCTCAAATAATACTTCATCTATTTTAAAGGAAATTGGGTGGAAAGGTTACTCAATACCCGCAGAATATACTTTCTGATTACCTCAGCGTCAGCCCAATCCAGTCCTCTAGGAACGTAGAGGAAACAGCGATCATTGTACTTCATCCAAGAAGCAGGACAAGCAGGGCCCTCTGCGTTGCTGGAAGAGTTGTTGGAAACGTTGCTGGTAGAGTTGCTGGAAGTGACATCTGCGTCTACAAAGACAGAGAATCATAAACAGCTGATTTCACTGAGTTATTAATTATATGTTTGTCAGCACTTAATCTACACGTTTCTATGCCTTCATTATGAAGGTAAATGGTGTAAAACATGAGAGCTTTTAGACTTGTAGAATACAATTTAAGTACTTGTAGAGCAAAACTCTGAACTTGTATTTTGAAATTTTCAATCAGAAAATATTCACACACCTATTTAAATGTTAAGTCCCAAAAAATATTCACAAAAGGGTAGATTAATATTTACACAAATACAATTTCAGCTGCAACATTTACTCTTTTTTTTAACTGGAGTTAATTTTCCAGTACAACCACAACTCAGTGATTCCAACCCCACCAATCAGTCACTGCAACATGTGCTCTCTGCATCACAATTTGGCCAACCTGCGTGCCTTGACTTTTGCAACACTTCTTACAATAAATGTGGTGCAAAACTAATTTGTAGCTGTGGACATAGATCTATGGTGGACATAACGTATATATATATATCAGCCAATTATATTGGACTAGCTTTAAATTAGTTTTTTTCTGCGATGCGTCACAAGTTTTCTTTCAACCGCTTTTCTGTACTCTTTTAAGTTTGCCCTCTATGTCTAAAGTCTGGTTATTTGATGTTTCTTTAGAGCTGGATGCAAGCCAGTTACTGTTCATATTGATCAAATGTAGTTATAATTTCTTTTAAGGATAAGAGTGCAGGAATCCTGACTGATTGGTTTTGCATAGAAAAAATAAAGTTCCTCACTTGGAGATATTTCAAAGAGAGGTCATTAGAATCATATTCACCTACTGTACTAAGCCATATTTAGAATCCTGCATCCATCTTGCCTGGTTTAAATAAAACATTGCACTGCACTGGGCTGGATTGTGACAGAGAGTCCAATATGTTCATATTTTCTTTTACCTTATAGCATACATTAACTATATTAAGAACTATAGGGTAAGCAGTATGTGTTCTTAAGTACTTTCTGAAACACTGCCTTCAGCACCTTGGTGTCAGCTCCAAGGAAGCAGGCGGTAAGCTCTAGGTCCTGTAGCTACCGCAAGACAAAGTCCTGCATTCAGCTGATGCATGTGAATATTTATTCAAAAATATTTAAACATAGCCATAAGTTCAGAAACGGAACTTCAGGTTTTTGTTCTAACTTACCAGGGCTCAAATCAAGTCTACAAGCTCTCACATTTTTGCATTGTATTTACTCAACTTCTCTTATTCAGACAAAGTTAAACACTGATACTCACCATCAGCTGTAGCCAGAGCCATCATGGCACAAACGAGCAGAGACACAGTCAGCATCTTGGTGGCGGAGATAATGCAGATAATTCTTCTTTCTCAGATTCAGCCTGTGGTCTTCCTGTGTGGAGATACTGAACAAGAGGAAAAACTAGCTTTTATATACACGCCTGTTAGAAAATTAGGATACTGTTCTCTTTTCTGTTAATATTAAACTGTTTGCATGGTAGAAAGCCAAAATACTTCTGGCGTTCTCACGAGATTATAGTGACCTTGTGAAAAGCACAGAATGCTCCTGAGGTCAGAGCACGCGGTTGAGATGCCCTGCCTGACCAGAGATAAGAGACAACATTGCCTTTTGTATTATGACTTCATCTTTAAAACATAAAAAAGCTGCTGCTGAAGCTATCATTAGTCATGTTTTTCTGTACTTTGCTGTGAGTGCTGTAAAATTGACTCCCACTTGCAAGTAAAAAACAAACTTTGAGAAGAACTTCAGTGTTCCTGTCTATTCTTTGATAAATAATTATCCTTAACTTAATGAATGTCATCACATCTGTTTGGCTGTTGTTCAACAAATCAAAGGTCACAACATCCCACACTGTTGGTTTTTTAAATGTTAACACTTTAGTGAATCATGGATTGTCACCTGCCAGTACACTTCCCTAACAGCCTGGGTTAATCCAATATATCTTACCTCAATCAAATTTTATGCTAAAGAGTCAATTCAATTTAAAGAGTTTTTTCAACTGGCAACCTATAGGGCCCTATTTTAACGATCTGAAGTGCAAGTATCAAACGTGAAACGCAAGTAGCTTTGTGGGCGGATCTCGAGCGCTGTTGCTATGATACCAGCGGGATAAATGACTCTTGCGCCCAACGCAAATTTAAAATGGGTTGGTCTGAAGTAGCTAGGTGTGGTTTGGGCGTAACATGCAATAAACCAATCAGAGCGTCATCTCACATTCCCTTTAAGAGCAGGCGCGCTTGTTCCATGGCAGATTGCTATTATGACAGCGGATTTGCCTGGCGCACGCCAGCGGGAGCTGCCCGAGATGCGGCAAAGTAATAAATGCCCGTCTTGGCCGGGTGGCGATGTTGCTGCGGCCTATCGGGCGCATCTCCTCAAGTCTGGAGAGGATTGCTGCAGCCATGGAGCGTGGGCCTCCAAACGCACCACCTGCACCTGTTGTGCCCGTTCCCTTTCTCCCCACTCCATCTCCGTCCACCCGCTCCACAAGGAGCAGATCCCGGACCAGATCCCGCCAGATCGTCCAATCCCGCCGTAGTTCAACATCACGTCTCCTTAAGTCCTCTAATATTTCCTCATTTATGTCATCAACACATCCATGATTCATAGAAATGTTGTGTAAAACACAACAAGCCACAAAGAATGCTGCGACTTTTTGAGGACTGTACTGTAAAGTGCTCCTGATCTATCCAAACACATGAAGCGCATTTTCAGTAATACATTTCTTTGTAATTATGTATGTGTCAAAAGTGAAGAATTTTAATATGTAAGAATATCCCTGTGTGCCACTGATTTTATTGTTGCATGTGAATTGCTGTGCCAGTGTGGTTTTATTCATTAATTACATTAATTGCAAGGATTTTATCGTTTGCATGTTTTAATCCCGTTTGCCGTGCCCGTGTTTTTATAAATCTATTGCATGTGTAACTCTTGTTTTATTATGAATGAACTGTTCACTATGGCGAGACCATGCCCCCTCCCCTGAATTCGCCGCAGCACGGCCTGGACTGATGGGCTGAGTGAAGACAGGTGTGGGAAAACTAATGATGAACTGATGGAATAGGCCTACAGGTGTGGCAGAGAGACCGGGGGAGTGAAAAGAGACAACAGGAAACAGACTCAAAGAGAGGAAGGAACACGGGAAGCAGTGGAAGCGAGCAGCAAGGCAGGAGTGGTGAAATGTGGGACTGGTGGCAGAGAGGACCAAGGACAGGACCAGAGGTGAGGCTGGACGAGAGGACGGTCGAGATCTGCGAGGCCTGTGCTGACGCTCTACGGGCGTGCAGGAGGATACTATGAAGTGAGAAGTGTGGTCGACAGCGTAACGGAAACCAGGAAAGGGAAAGACGGTCCGACAGCAAGGGATAGTCCCGCGCCACCCCCACCACGGAATGGCAGGACAGTAACATGGCCACAAGGGAGGGAGGAGGGAGGAGGAGGGAGTAATAACGATAGCAGAAAAGGACTGACTGTAGGAAAGGAAGTGGCGGCGAAAGAGCAGTGGGGGTGCAGATCGGGACACATCGACAGAGGCCGAAGCAGCAGGAGGGATGCATCCACCTGAACAATGGATTCAACGCGTGTGTACAGATAAGTAAAGGAAAGTCCTCTAGCTACCCACTTTGGGCGTGCGGAGAAGAACTGTCCTTTTTGTGTATACTTGACTAAGAGCTGTCTTTATCCCTCACAGTGCCTCCAGTGTGGGTATCGCAACGCGGAGTTAGGGCCGGGACACATATAGCCGACGGCCGACCGTTGACAGAAAACCCCGTCGATATGATCAGTCGTGTCCCCGAGGTCCAAAAAACTGCCACAGAACAGACCAAAAAGACGAGAGGGAGACGTAATACATCTCTATAACAGCAGGCGGTGCTAATCTGTAATGTTGCCCAAGAAATGAAAACCGGCAGCTGATTGGAAGAACACGTCACATGGGTTTGTTTTCTCCGGAAATTGAAAGCCAGACTGTCATGGTGGCCGTTCAGAATACAATCTCATATTGTACTAAAATAGTTCACTGAAACGTGTTTCTGAAAACATTTTAAGCGAGAAATAGGCCATGCAGTTGCTGAATCTGTCTTCATTTCAGCTCAACAAAGGTCAGTTTAAAAGATTTTCATCAGATTTTGAGAGGCTGTAGTCACCTCATTCCGCTCGCCATTTCCGGGTGAGTCCCGACTTTCCTGCCGCCGACCGAACATGTCAGGTCGGCCAAAATGAACGGCGACAGCCCCCCAGACGGACGACGGCACGGGACACACCGAACATATTCAAGTCACTGACCTCGCCAGACTGTCCAACGGCCGATAATCGGCCTGATGTGTCCCGGCCCTTAGGGGAAGAGAAGCCCAGCCTACCCCCCCGACGGAATCGGCTGCCCCTCTCGTGGGCTGCGTATGGGACGGACTATGACTCATGGACGTTGAGAAAAAAAAGGAAAAAATAAAAAAAATTAGGGAAAATTATAATATAAAAAATAAAAAAAATATTTTTTTTTATTTTATTAGGTATAAATTTTGGTTGGGTTTTTTTTTTTTTTGATTTTGGGTTTGTATTAAAAATTAAAAATAAAAAAAAAAAAAAATTAGGTTAATTGGGGTTGGGGGGAGGGAGGGGTGTTGTGTAGTTGTATTTTTTTTTTGTTTATTTTTTTAATTATTTTTTTGTTTTGGTTTGATTTTTTTTTTTATAAAAATTTATTTTTTTTTTTTATTTTTTTTTTTATAATTTTTTTTTTTTTTTTTTTTTTTTTTTTTTTTTTATATATAATTTTATTTTATTTTTTTTTTTTTTTAATTTTTTTTTTTTTTTTTTTGTTTTTTTTTTTTTTTTTTTTTTTTTTTTTTTTAATAAAAAAAAAAATTTTAAATATTCTTAAAAAAAAAAACAAAAAAAAAATGTGTGTGAAAAAAATGTTTTTTAAGGGAGGTGGTGGTTTGTTTTGAGGGGGGGGGTTTGGTTTTTTTTAATAAAAAAAATATTTTTTAATAAAAATTTTTATTATTTATTAAAATTTAATTTAATTTAATTTTTTTTAATATATTTTTTTTTTTTATTTTTTTAATATATAAAAAATAAAATAAAAAAATTATAAAAAAAATTAATAAATAAAATTATTATTAAAAATTTTTTTTAAAAATTAAAATAAAAAAAAAATTAATAATATTTATTTTTTTTTGTAAATTATTAACAATTTTTTTATTTTTATTTTTATTTTTTTTTTTTTTATTTTTTTTTTTTTTTTGTTTTTTTTTTTTTTTTTTTATTTATAATAAAAATTTTTATGTTGGGGGGGGGGGGGGGGGGGGGGGGGGTTTTTTTTTTTTTTATTTTTTTTTATTTTAAATTTTAAATATTTATAATAATAATTTTTTATTTTTAAAAATAAAAAATAAAAAAAAAATATTTTTTTATATAAAATTTTAAAAATAATATTATTATTTTTTTTTTTTTTTTTTTTTTTTTTTTTTTTTTTTTTTTTTTTTTTTTTTTTTTTTTAAAATAAATAAAAAAAAAAAAAAAAAAGAAGAAATATAAAAATAAAAAAAAATAAATTAATTTTTTTTTTTTTTTATTTATTTTATTTTATATATAAATTATTAAATAAAAATTATTAATAATTTTTATATTGTTTTTTGTTGTTTTAAAAAAAGGGGGGGGAAGTAAAATTTTTTTTTTTTTATAATTAAAAAAAAAATTAAATAAAATTAATAAATAAAAAAAAAATTTTTTTTTTAAAAAAAAAAAAAAAAATAAAAAAAAAATATTTAGAAAAAAAAAAAAGAAAAAAAGAAAAAAAAAGAAAAAAGGGGGGATTTAAGACATTATGGCGGAAGTTCGGACTGACATCGGACTTTGTTTTATCTTTTAAATCCAGAGAACTGTTTTTATCTCTTCTTTTAACTAGTTCTTAAAGTGTTAATTTAATTATTTACATTGGTTTCTGGTCCATTACTATCAGTGGAAACATTTCCTGGTATTTTAGTTTAAAATAGGGAGTTACACTTGGACATATGGTTTGCAAAAATGGGAACTGCTGCCTCCGTGTAGATGAGAGACACAAAGTGTATGCATGTTGTGCACACGCTACATTATGGCCAAGCATGCGCCCCTAAAATGGCATCTGAATAAGGCGCTATTGACTTTAAACCAGGTTTTTCCTGGTCAGTGGCGGAATTGTTTTCTGAAAGTGCAAAATAGCACCAGGTAACGTTTGCGCCTGAACACGCCTCCTCTTTTCGCTGAACCGCCCCTGGGAGCGCAAATACATTCCGTAATTTGCCGACGTGCGTCTGTGGAGGGAAAAGTCCGCTGTGCCTCGGGTGCAAAATAGGAATGTGTACAAAGGCAAGTGCGCTGAGTGCAAGATAGGGCCCCATAATCTATGAAATCTGTCCAGTATTAAGCAAGACTGCTGCAGTTAGAAGCGGCGAAACAAGCTATAGTACAATGTTATGTTAATGGTTAATTGTTTACTTTTTTTTTTCTCAGTTTATTTAAACAGGGACAGATACAAAAAACAGATTATTACATAAATAACAATCCAATGCCTGTATCACAGTGTTTATAGCCATGGCTAATTCGCAACACCTGTCCCTAGAAAGGCTTTTAACAGTTCAAATTTTAACCTTCAATTTACATCTACAAAAACTTCTTGTTTTGCCAATGACTCAGATTATTATTCTAGGTGTTTGACAACATTATGGAAAGGATCCCTACAGAGGTCGACCTTTTTGTTAAATAGTAAGATCCTTTTTCTTTAACATGAAACATCCCCAAAATTACTATCGCCAAACCTACCAGACTTCATTTAAATAAACCGTACTTTCATCATCAGATAACCCACTTCATTCAAAGTCGACAGAAACTAAATAAAACTATTAAAAGCTATCTTGTTTCGTCTGTCCACTGCTCTAACAATCACCAATTTGGTTTGGTTAAAATTAGGCTTGCATTGCCAGACCTTGTCTGGCTAGTCCACACGGCATTCTTCGATGGAAGAAAAATGTGCTCTGGTTCATTGGCATTTACTAAAATCACAATGCAATGAGGGCATTAATATCAGAGAATCGGACAGCGATCAGCAGGTCTTTAACGCCAGTATCAGTTCAATGTACTAATGTATGTAATAATGTAGTAATAATCAGTGTTTACGTGAATACTCCGGAAATTGTCTAAAGTTGTATTTGAGGATTTAAACAATAAAGATAACAATAATAATAATAAAATATAGTTTCATTTATTTGTCTTGTGTTTTGTTTGCTCGGTCGTCCGGCGGGCGGCAGCAATCTGAAATTGAATGAAGCCCATTAATGGCAGACAGCAGACAAACAGGAGTCAAACACGTCCACCCACCCTTCCCAGAAGAACTACAAGTGCGCTAGCTTTGTAACAGGTTCTGGGGGGCGTCTCTAGTGGGAGTTGTAGTTTTAAAATATATTGTCATATTTCTCGTAAGTAGAAGTTGGCAGTGTAGAATTTTGGATACACCCTAGTTTTTTTTGGGATGGGGAAAACACTGTTGTCATCAGATTTTAAAAATCTAATCGTGTAATGGAAAATTTTATAATTATGAATTATGCTTACTTGAAACAAGAACACATGAACACTGTTGCATTGAAAATGGTTACTAAGAGCAAACGGGAAACTATTTTTGTGTTATCTTATTGCGCCAGCATCTGTATAACAGACACTGCATGTATTGTGGTTTGACCTAAGGTCATGAAGACGGTATTTTCAGGCTGTAGGAACAGGATGGCGGCGAGACATTATCACACCTAGACACAAGCGTACTTAGGAGTTTAATGTTCTTAAAGTTTCAGCTTATCAGTGACCGATTTGGGTGTTCCTCTTTGAGTGTTCTTCTTTCTGTGTAGAAAGGATGCTGACATTCTGCATGCACTTTAAGAGCTCTTTCTCTGCACTCTCACCAGCTGTCCGCTCGCGAGCAATAATACTTATGACTCTTCCACATTCCACTCTGATGTTTTGTGAAAGTTGTGTTTCTGCTTGAAAGTAATGAAACAAACAAAGACAGTTTGGTTTTCCTCATCTTTTATTATTTATAACATCTGTACTCACGTTGCTACATAGAAACTTCCACTGTAAAATAGGTAAAAATAGCTTATTACCATATTTGACAGTGCTTACAGTGAGTATACTTTGGTGACCATATCTACATGACAGCTGAGGTCCAGAGCTTTCTATAACAGGTGGCCCGATGTGTGTAGAACCTTCTGTTGCTAAATGACAAGCCTTCAAACATGGACTGGGTTCAATATTTCAAAGCAGGAGTAATGTATCCTCTTCAGACTGACATATGTTACTGTCAGCCCAGCCGGCGTGTGGCGCCTCATTTCCCCATTGTCGCGTCCCCCAGAGCAGGTTCGAAAAGCGTGACCTGTACACGTTCAAAAGTCGTTGCATATACACGAAAAAAACGTCAAAATCGTAACCTGTACACGAATTTATGAATCAAAATAACGTGACTATTACACGACCTGGCGTGAGACCGGGTTGGTTACTGTCGAGGTTGGGACCTTTCCAACGATGTGTTTTCTATAGTTCTACGACAACGTTTTCATTTTTACATATCATGGAGACCACATTGCAGGTGATACTTTATTGCCCCCAGAGGGATATCTGCCTTGAGTTCAAATGCTTCACACATAAGAAAAATTGTTTTATCATACAGCTGACCTTTACTTACAATAAAAAACATAAACAAAGTGATATGTAGCCAGACTGAAGCCCATCACACAGCCACAATCTATTGCTCATCTTTCACAAACAGTGACAAGAGCAACCTACACACAACCATATGCATCATATCATGAAGCTATTGCACAATCCCTGCAGCATCAAGTAACATTATTTAAAGTTTTAAATGAGGTAGGTCCAAATTAGACCTATAGTTTAGAAATATTTAGTTTATATTGGGCTACCCTATATCTTATGCCAGAGGATAAGAGCTCATTGGCATGGAGAATAAAGATAGATCAGACCATATTTCCTGTGCTTGCCTGGATAGACTGGTTTCTATTCCTCTACACAACCTTCATGACAGTAACCTGACAAGCAAGCTTTAAAAGGAGATGTTTTTTTGATATTGCCATGTTTTCTGACTTATAAACAGGGCCGGAGATTGCTATAGGCAAACTAGGCGATTGCCTAGGGCGCTCTGCTGTGGGCATGCTGCGGCAGATGTGTACCGTTTGTGCCACCTCCGATGTAGAGCAGCATATAGCCACTTCCCTAAACTTTTGTGTCATTCAGAGTCTCAAACGGGGCACTGACTCTGTCAGAAGGTCTGAGATCTACCATATCAGCAGAGCAATCATGTATTGCACAGCAGACTACAGTGCAGGTAGATTATTTTCTGAAATATTGTGACTTTATTCTTTAATAGCCTATTATCACTTTATTTTTCTCAAAATATCACGACTCCTCCAAATCTCAGAGAGAACAGATGAGATATATTTTGAATGTGCATGAAGTTTTGAACATGAGCAGAAATCTTGCTTGCTCAAACACATCTGAAATATTACAGTCCAGGGGTTTATTAATTCATTAAAATTAATTAATGTATCATTGAGGTGAATAATTGTCATGTGGACATTTAAGGAGGTTACTTCCTCAACAAAAAAAGGGAGGAAAGAAAAGAGCAAAATGTTTATTTTGAAGAGTAAATGATGCTAGGCTAGATGTTATGGTATAATTAGAAAAGTCGATCTACCGGAGAATAAATAGATGAAAGCAATATTGAATAAGAGAAGAAGAGCGTTACTGCTAAATATTCCATTATGTTTTTATTTTTGGATTGTAATCTATGTTTTTCTTTACATAAAGATATTTACAGCATAAATTGATTCAGAAAAACGTAGAAATAGGTGCATAAAAATTCACCAGAATGCAGAAAATTAAGTGTTTAATGCTCAACATTTTCAGGGGGTGGACCCCCAGACCCCCTCCCCATCATAAGTCACCGTGCACACAAATCTGGAAACAAAACACCGGCATTTGGGTTTCCAAAGTTATCACCAGTTTTCCACCAGTTATGATTGGGGGCTCAAAACTCAATCTCACCTAGGGCAACCAAAGGGCTAGAGCTGGCCCTGCATATTAATATGCTCTGTAATGCAGCCCTGAGTAACATAAACCCTCTGATTCACCGTGAGTGTCTGCTCTAAATGATTCATCATCAAATTCATCATTTATGACCTCTGATAGCCTCTGACCCATGTCAGGACCCTTTCCTCAGTTTGTGAAATGGTTGAATGAGATTGTTGGCAGCAGAATATGCTAAAGTACTTGTGTCTGTGTGCAGTATAGGCTGAGGTAGAAGTGTGCCAAAAATGCCAAAACACATGTAGTATATGTACACATATATCCATACAAAGCTATATAAATCTTACTCTGTGAACAAAAGCCTCAGCAATAATCTGCTTATCCTTTTAATTTTCTGAAAATGCTTCCTAAAACTACTGTAACCACAGTGATTGATATGAGGAAATATATCTTCTGAATATCATAATTAATGTGTTAGGCCTACCATAAATTGATATTTCAAAAAAGTAATTTATTTAAAACAACTAATAATGCAGTGTGATGTTAAATCAAACTAAGTCCCACACATAAATATGCTCATGTTTCTTTTCCCTTTAGTCTTTGCTATTAACATTCATCAACCGCAAAATTAGAAAAATGTGTTTTTAAATAAGGATGCATGGAAAATAAAATAAAAAATGCTTCTCTTTGTATATGGTTTATTTGTTGTTTTTCACAACAGTCAAAACAAATGCAAATTAGTCAAACAAGCCATTAGGCTGTATTTCTAAACACTCAACTGTAGTTTTTTTATATAGTATATATAAGGCAAATCAAAGTTGTTAAATAAAACACAACTTTTTCATTATTGGTGTTTTTATTGTGTATATTCTCATGTACAACGTGCAACATTCTTTCACAGAAGAGGAGCGGTAATATATATATATATATATATATGTACATTGAAGTGATACTGGCGTTAAAGACCCGCTGATCACTGTCCGATTCTCTGCCCGCATTGCATTGTGGGATATGGGCTTCGAATGCACCCCGCTCGGATCACATCATAGTTTTCTGTTTTACATCATACTGTAATATTTCACTGGTAAAAATAATATTATTAAAATAAAGAAATGAATACTATGATAACATCTAAACAAATGTTGATAGATGTAGCGTTATAGTTTTTAAAATATAAATAAACAACAAAGCAATCCAGCTTCCCTGGCCGAAATAGACCGACATAATAACATTAAAAGAAATACATGTAAACCATAATAAGATCTCATGAATAAATGCTGATTAAAACTAAAATAAAAATACCAATAATAAAACTGCCACAGATTTCGAGTTAAGGGGCCGTGTTTTCTCTTTCGTCTATATCAGACAGTGAGGGATTAACATGAATGTCTATCTGACGGACCCCCCTGTCAAAAAACAACGCAAAAGGTACACTTCTTTCGTTGGAACTTGAGGCCAGGGATCCTTGACCATGCGTCAGACATTTGACGAGTAGGGAGTGAGAATGTGTTGATTGTTTATTGATTTTATTTAGTCTGGTGAGTTTGGCGGTGGCGATTTTGGAGCGGTTTCTGGTTAGAAAACACAAATTTTACTCTTTAACAAAAATGTCTGTCTCTATAGGGATCCTTTCCATAATGTTTTCAGACATGAAGCTAAACATGTCCTATCCTCCCAGTATTTATTTTAGTTGGCCTCGCCACGTTCTCTCTTTACCTCCAGTCCAAGGGTGCAAACCTTGCATCAGCAGCAATTATGAGTACTTTGTGATTCAGAGGGAGATAGTGGGTCGCAGTGACTCATGTACAGGGACAGACTGACAATCGTTCGGGAAAAGTCCAGAACGGCCATCGGCACAAAAAAAGTATAATAAAGCGATAAATAACAGCCAACATCAGGGGGCGCTAATACAATCACTTACTGTATATGCTATGTGTAAAAAACTGAGGAAGAAGAGTAGGCCTACTAGTCTGGCTATCACCAATCCACAGCCTGGTCATGATGAGGGACAGACAGCAGAGTCAATTTCACATCAGCAAGAGGTACTGATAAGTCCCAGGATCAGGACACATTATAATAGGCTGCCTTCATCCCTATCTTAGCGAATTGCATAGTCAGCTCAACATGAGTGTGCAACATGATTATGAAAATTATCGTGCCATTTAGTGCTGTCAAACTTAACGTGTTTAATAATTTCTGTTAGGTTAATTTGAAACGCGTTAGAAATTAATCTCACTTGGTTGTATATGAGAGGTTGTAGTGAGCTCACTTTTGCTGCAAGGATGAAGACTATGGTATTGAATTAAACGGGAAAACATCAGGCATGCATTGGTACCTCTCTAAATGTGCTAACAAAAAGGGAAGGAGGCTAAATAATTTACCAAATCTAACCAAAAGTTTAACCAAAAAAATCCTAGCTTGCACTTTCTGTCCATCCCTTCCATCAGAGTGCAGTTTTTCCTCGTCTTTCATATTTACGTTTACTATTGTGGAACTGGCAAAGACCTGGTGGTTGTTTGTGAAAGCTTCACATTAGCAAATGGCTAATAAACACAACCCCAATTATCATCACTGGTTTTGAGATGTTTCTTGCTGTGAATACCTTGTCTGATAGGCTACAGTATTGTGGCATAGTATCAGGACATCCTGGCTAGTGTTTGTTGCGCACGGCTAGGGAGGAATGGCTGGATGATGGGCCTATTTGGGAGAAAGTCCACGGCTGTTTTTTAGCCCCAGTCCGTCCCTGCTCATGCACGGACATCTGGTCATCTCAGGCCAGATGGGATCCAGTATGTGTCTCTGAAAGCAGTGCTATTTCGTCAGCCAAAAACTTGAGTACAGACCTTTGCCAAGGCATGCCCTATCTCACAACGTTAATGCAGTGTGAATGCAGTGTGGATTTTCTCAGTCTGGAACTAATGCTGCTTGGTTCTTTCAGAGAATGACATTTACTCTCTAACTCGGACGTTTTGGGACCGATTGGTGGGGAATTTCTACTGACAAAATACACACGGTGATACACTGGTAAGAGAAAATGCCTTTAAACCATGTATGCATCTAATTTAAATAGCTCACGTTACTGTATTGTGTGAACAGTTAACTTAATTTAATATACTTCTACCTAATCCTGTTTGTTCTTAGCAAAACCATTACTGATGCAAATCAAGGTGAAAATGTGCCAACTAACCTACAACAAGCTGAACAATAGAGGATTTGTCTAATTCTGGAATGAAGCATCTGTATGTTCAGATATTTTCACTTTGGAGAGTTTCAGGGACATGTCTCCGTGTTTCAGTTCCTCAGTGAACAGAGATGTTCGTCCTCTGTAGGACGGATGTTTTTTACTCTCCAGTTCCACGCCGTCACGCCGCACATGGACAAACCTGGGGTCCAGGTCAGGCCTCGCCCACTCCATGGTGATGTCGAAGGCATTCATGGCCGGTACCAGGTGACACGGCAGAATGATGTCCTCACCAATGAATGCCACTATTGGCTGAGATGGACCAATCACCTCAGAGTGACCTGAAAACAAACAGGTTTCTGATTGTCATTTCTGCAGCATAGAGACAACTGTGCATGCATTTAGATGACATTCTTCAGCACAACACGTATCCACTAACTTTACATGTTATGTAATGATTAAATGATTATGTGAGCAACTGTATGTATTGGACAGGTTTGGGGCTTGTGTTGAGTGTTGATTTTTGATATGTTGTGAGTATGAATGTTATGTACCTAAGTGTATGTTTTGTTGTACCTCTGATGTATGATTTTGTAGCTTCTGTTTAAGAAACACCGAATCTAATGGGGATCTTAATAAACAAACAAACAAACAGGTTAACATCAAATAGACTGTTAGTGATGTGTGGAATTCACCTCTACATGAGTGTGTCAGGGTGAGGAAGACAACAGGGTGAAAAACCAGGACAGTGAAGGTACCACACTGGGACTGAGTCTGTTCTTCCCATGAAGCATCCTGGAGCTCTAAAATAAAAATACAAATAAAGCTGTATGAAAAGTAATTTAAAAAAGAAAGAAAATATTTCATGCACTTAACTCCATTGTTCTGGTTAACAGCTCAAAAATATACTAACACTGTTTTAACTGTTACCTTCATTATGTTGTTTAAAGTTCATGAAAATTATCTAAGTATAAACTTGCATAAAATGGAAATTCAAAAGTAAAATACGAGAACCTTAAATGTGTACCTACAGTACTTGAGTACCCCAAACAATAAGTATAGTCAATTTAAATTGAGTTGAAATTAGGGCTGCACAATTAATCGCAATTTTATTGAAATCGCGCATTTGTTAAGGCAAAATATGTGTCAAACCATTCTGAATGAAGTAGTGTGGTGCTGCAGAGACATCACAGCCTACAAATCCTATCCTACAATAGGGCTGGGCAATATATAGATTTTTTTTTTTTTGTAAATCGCTTAAGTGTTGTCTTTTCCTGGTTTTACGAGCTGCATTACAGTAAGGTGATGTCATATTCTGAACCTACCAGACTGTTCTAGCTGTTCTATTATTTCCCTTTACCCACTTAATCATTATATCCACATTACTGATGATTATTTATCACAAACCTCATTGTGTAAATATTTTGGGAAAGCAATAACTGTCAACCCTACAATATCTTTGCAATATCGATATCGAAGTATTTGGTAAAAAATATCGTGATATTTGATTTTCTCCATATCGCCCAGCCCTATCCTACACATTAAAGAAAAACATCTTTGTGGGGTGACCTCTAGCTCACCCAGTAGAGCATAAGCCCCATGTAAGCTGAGTCCTTTGCAGCGGCCTGGGTTCGAATCCGACCTGCGTGTCATCGTCTTTCTTTCTCTCTCCCCCTTTCCTGTCTATCCACTGTCACTATCGAATAAAGGGAAAAGCCCCCCAAAAATTATCTTAAAAGATAAATAAAAAATCTTTGTTTGGTACAGATCCTCGCAAAAATCACACTATAATCATTTTCATTTTAATATTTTTGATACACAAGTGATTTTAAATGAGAATAAATGAGACCAAAAAAAACTGATCATTCCCTCCCATATTGTGAATCAAATCGCAATCGTAGTATCAGTCAAAACAATCGCAATCAGATGTTTTCCTCATATCAGCCCTAGTTGAAATATGAATGCAGACATTTCTACTCTTTATATCTATCTATTATACAAGTTCAGCAAAGTTTCTGAAATAAAAAAAATAATAAAAAAATGAATGTAGGTACAGAACAAGACACAGAAGGGAGTTTGTCACTTTTCAAACTTCGGATTTATGATATTAATATTCCTAAACATCGTCAGTGTGGGGCAGCAGAGCGGCGCAGTGGCTGCTGGTCGTTAATACATTTCATTTTCATAAAAGGTGCATGAATGAAACTCATATATATGTGGTTACTGAACTTCTACCGCTGTACAATTGAGAGTATACTGACAGGTAATATTGTAGTGTGGTTTGGCAGGGCTACTTCACATGACCTTAATCTACTGACAAAAGTGGTCAGGACTGCATCTAAAATCATCAGGGTCCTCCTTGAATCGCTCCAACAAATTTACTGGAAACCCAGCACTAAAAAGGCACAAGGTATTATACAGGATTCCAGTCATCCTGCACACAATCTCTTCTCCCATCTTCCATCGGGGAGACGTTTGCAGAGCATCCAAACGCGCACAACACGTTTTAGGGATAGTTTTTACCCCCAGGTAAAAAGGTTATTGAACGATAGCACAACAGTAAGGAGGGCTGTGGTCTGAACTTTGTCACTTATGTATGTCCAACTTTGTTGGATATTTTATAATGTTTTTAATGCTATTAGGTTTTTAAAATTGTTATTATTGACTGGTGCTAAGAGAGTGCTAAGGCACATTGTATTTCATTGCTGTGGTACTTCGTACTAATATGCATATGACAATAAACTTAAACTTGAAACTTGAACTTGTTAGAAGAGACCACACGGTGGACGGCTAACCCTTTTTTTCTTTAAATCAAAAAAACAATATTTCATAAATGAGATAAAGTCCAAGCCAAAACACATGAACACATCATACACATTTATTAAAATGTTTGCATACCTGTTGTGTGTTTCTGGAAATCTCCCCGAGGAGCGTTCTCTTAATACATCCATGGGTAGCAGCTACACGGCCAAAGTCCCCAAAAAAAAAATGAGGAGGGTTGCTGCTTCCGGTCACCTGGAATAAAAGGTGTGCTCTCGCTCCAGTGGCCTAGTGCTCATAGTGCACAACGTTCCACATGTACACTATGTATTTCTTTAATACAATCATTTTAGAATTTGAATAAAAAAAAAATCATAAGAATAAATCACATCGAAGTCACAAATAGAAGTCATTTTATTTCAGGCTGTTGATGTGATGAAAGGGATTTTTTCTTTTACAGTGAGGTTAGTCTCCTATAGCTTCTTCTGTCTTCTCTTATAAATGAAAGTTATATAATCTTCATTAATAAGAAATTTCTCTGGCAAAAGGAAACATGTGTGACAGAGTTTATACACAGCAGAGGGCAGAGTTCTCATGAGTGTGTGGTAAAAGTACTAATACTACACTGACTATACTCCGCTACAAGTAAAAGTCCTGTATTCAAAACTTAAGAAAAAGTATGAAAGTGGTATCAGCAAAACAAGTTAAAGTATTAAAAGTAAAATAATGTATTGTGCAGTGAAATTGTTATTTTCATTTTTCATATATATAATATATATTTTTTAAATTATATATTTTTTTTTTCCCCCTATTGCTTTTGCATAATTTAGTACTAGCCATATAGATGGCAAACAGCGTGGGAGAAAATGCCATCATATGGGTTTGAAACCAACCAGTTCTATAGTCAGATACATATCTTTTGTGACATTGAAATTAGTACAAAAGGTGACATTTTAAAAGATTAGATTTTGCAAAAGAAACAGACCAGGTTCAAATGTATGGAGCTAGAACAGTGACAGTAACCTGTGGTATTGAAAATAAAAATTGGCATTGAAACAACAAATATTGGTACTGAAAAATGTTGAACTGAAATATAAAACACAAACATCAAAAAGTAATAATCTCACAATGCTATTATTTTATTTCACTTTGACATTTGTTTGTATTATGTTAGGTTTTTCAATGTCAATCTACATTTTTTCTTGATGTCTGACTTTTTCAGTAACAGTTTTTTTTTTACGCTGTCAGGATTTTTACAATGTCACTGGTTTTCAGTTTCAACTTTCTGTCACTGTTTTGGCTTAAGGAGGAGGGGCCTGAGGGGAGGGACAACGAGGGCGTGGTTTACAGGTAATTTGCATAGGCTACTGGGAGAGAAGGCAGCTCCACAGGCATCCACAGATCCATGTGTTATAACCACATATCTGCAATGGCTTCCACAAGTTCACCTGGAACCTCCAAATCTAGTAAGTCTGTTTATTTCTGCCATTTTTTTCACTTAGAAGCAGGCTGGTTTAGTGTTAACTTTTAATGTAGGCCTAAGCTGTGTTGTTTTGGCAGAGGTTAGAACTGTTCTCTTCATCCATGGTTAGCACACGTCAGCTAACTTGTGGCTAATTGTAGCTAAGTCTCCGGCTGGGGATGTCAATCTATCTTCTATAATCTAGTATTTATAATAACAGTAATTTGTGTCCTTTATAAGTCTAAGGCTAGTGTTATTGCTGGTGCACGAGGCTTGACTCGCTTGCATCTCTCATTAGCTCCGTCATGGATGTCTTGAGAGAACGAGCTCCGCTCTCTCTACCTGCCGATACAGCCACGGAACGTTAACGCCCCTCCCCCATAACTATCTTCCAATCACAAGTATAGCTGCTGACTGACAGGTTTCTAGGCAAATCACACAGGCAGAACGCGTTCACTGACATTTCCTAAAACTGGGAAAACACAGTTACTGAATAACTGCCTTAACTGAACATAACAGTTAACATTATCATGTAAACCAGTCCAGTACAATATTTTATAACTGTTTAACTGATATTATCGGTTAGCTTTACTTGGACATAAATGTATAAATTTGTCTGTAAACAAAAACTAGTATGTCTGAGGTATTTCTGGCTTAAAGGCATAACCTTTACATTTCTCATCTGATTTCACTAAGTTGTGTATAATTACAGGCACCTTTGACTGGGAGGCAGTTTATGGAGAGACTGCTGAGAAGGCTTCAGGAAGTTCTGCAACATCAGCCTGTGGATTTTGACTATTTACACTTTTACACTGTTTTACACTGGTTTAAGTCATGAAATGGGACTTGTACCCTTTTGCATAGGCCAGTACACATTAACCCTCATATGCATTATCATTGCATTTACTGTAATTTGTTATGAAATATAGAGTCAAATTCTTACTTGAATATATTTATTTGTTATTCATTGAAAAGGTACAGATTTAACTGTTTTGCTGGAGTCCATACTGTAAATGCATGTCATTTCAAAAACTGTTAAGGATTAAAATCAGTACTACATATAAAGTAGTAGTGGTATGTGTCATTTTAAACAACAAAATGGTTTTCCTGTGTTATCCTGCCATGTTTATGTGTGAAGAATCACATAGTTAAGTGCAGTCTTGCAAAGCTATCCGCCATTGTACTAGGAGTTAGTCATAGGGTAAATGGCTGCCCTCAGTTCTGCCATAGTCTGCAGCCTCAGAGGGCACTGGATGGGTGGTAAAAGTACTCCACTGGCAGACTCTTCTGTCACTCTGTCATGGTCCCCCTCCAAGAAAAGATCTTGTATATCCTGTAATTGACAAGTAATGTTATTAAAAGACTGCAGTTGCTTTTATAATACTTCACAAAACAATTACACTTTTTTTTGTAAATAAAATGCACACTTGGTGTGCATTTTATTTTTTATGCACATATGGCCATAATAAATATCCAAACAAAATAAAAAAAGAAGGTTTAATTCAACATTTTGAAGCTGCACAGGGTCCTGGAGAAGTCTGGTAAAGTGTCAAGGTCCCTCTGGAGGCGTGGTACAAATATATAGTGGGTTGGAGGGATCTAGCAGGTGACCCTCTTAAAGACAATCAGTGCACATCAGTGCACTATTAATATCACTTTCAACCCCCAAGTGGGCTAGCTGATGTGGTATTAGCTAGCGTTAGCGCTTGTTCGATGGGAGACTTAGCTACAATTAGCCACAAGTTAGCTGACGTGTGCTAGCCATGGATGAAGAGAACAGTTCTAACCTCTGCCAAAACAACACAGCTTAGGCCTACATTAAAAGTTAACACTAAACCAGCCTGCTTCTAAGTGAAAAAAATGGCAGAGATAAACAGACTTACTTAGATTTGGAGGTTCCAGGTGAACTTGTGGAAGCCATTGCAGATATAGGTAATCTGTGAGGATGCCTGTGGAGGTGCAGTCTCTCACAGTATGCAAATCATATGCAAATTACCTGTAAACCACGCCCTCGTTGTCCCTCCCCTCAGGCCCCTCCTCCCTACGCCAAAACAGTGACAGAAAGTTGAAACTGAAAACCAGTGACATTGTAAAAATCCTGACAGTGTAAAAAGAAAAACTGTTACTGAAAAAAGTCAGACATCAAGAAAAAATGTAGATTGACATTGAAAAACCTATCATAATACAAAAAAATGTCAAAGTGAAATAAAATAATAGCATTGTGAGATTATTATTTTTTTATGTTTGTGTTTTATATTTCAGTTCAACATTTTTCAGTACCAATATTTGTTGTTTCAATGCCAATTTTTATTTTCAATACCACAGGTTACTGTCACTGTTCTAGCTCCATACAAATGCTCTAGAGACAGACTGATGGAAGTGAGTCGGCACAATTTGTATCATCCCAGCCGTTTTCCACTGAACACAAGAAACACAGGAGTCATTCAGAGCTTCAATATCTCAACAGAAGGAATATCAGTGACACTACAGGCCGATACTTCACATACAGAGGAGGAAGTTACAAGCCATTTCTCTCGGAATGTAGAGGAAACAGCAACCATCTTTCTTTCTCCAATGAACAGGACAAGAGGAGGCAGGATGGGCTGGGACACTATGAAGAGAGGAGGAGAAAAATGACATGTAATGAGAAGGGGAGCTGTTAAGGCTTCCTTCCTCTCTTGGACTGTAATTGCTTGTTTATGTTTATGTACTTTATATATTTGTGCAAATACACTAAACAGAATTGAAGACAGCTGATTCCACTGAGTTATTCATTTGTTTGTCAGCCCTGTATCTATGCCTGCACTGTTCTTTATAAAAGATAAATATGGTGTCAAATGCGAGAGCTTTTAAACGTGATGTGAATGAAACTCTTAAATTGTATGAAATATTCTCACACGTGATCTGAATTTAAAGTCACAGAAGAAAACACGAGCTTGAAAAACGAAAATCTTAACATGTTGAAATTTTTACTCAGAAAAGACACACACCTGTTGTGAATGTAAAGTCACGGAACAGAGCCTAAATACAATTGCAGCTGAAAACTTGTAGTCTCACATTGTCACACCTATCTCCACAGCCCTAACGCAACAAATACTTGATTTGTTTACTGGAGTTCATTTTCCAGTACCACAACTCAATGTTTCCAACCCCACGAATCGGTCACTGGAACATGTGCTCTCTGCCTCACCAATTTGGCGAACCTGCGCTTCATTTACCTCCACTTGACTTTTGCAAGACTTCTTGCTATAAATGTGGTGCAAAACTTATTTGTAGCTGTGGACATAGATCTATAGTGGACATAACGTTAGTCTGTGGAGCTTTGAGCAAACAGAGTGGGGGAAGCAGGGTTGCTATCGCCCGATGTGGAAATTTTTTTATTAAATTTTCATTAGTTAATTTTTACAAGTGGAATGTTTTGTTATTGATCACCTCCCTTCAGAATGTTTGAATTTTGTCACACTCCCAGACACAGGGCATAAATGTGATAAATGTGGATTAAAACAGATGTGTAGCTGTAGACATAGATCTATGGTGACATAAAGTTAAGTGGAGCCGAGAGCAAAGTTGCCACCGCCAGATTAGGGTAACGTCATTTAACTTGCCAGCCAGCCGGTGTTGTGCTGAGTTTTGCATGATTGCGGTAGCCTAGAACTCTAGACGCACCCTAGTGGCAGCAACTTTATTTTGCAGCCAGGGGGGTCTAAGGCACTCTCCATTGACTTACGAGCTGGAAAAAACAAATTTTGGTCAGGCCAATCACATCGTGTATAGAGTCGGTGGGCGGGGCTTATGGCTGCTGCTGCTGGGAACAGCGGTCTGGAGTTCAGCTTTTCTTTGAGAAAAGAACAAAGAATGGCACTGAAGTCATTCTTAAAAAAGGAAGATGTGTTCGGAGTTTTGCAGACCGGATACGGCAAAAGTTTAATCTATCAACTAGCTCCGCTACCTTCTTCGTTGCTCTGCCTGGTTGTAGCGCTATCCTATTATGTGCAGAGGGAATTTGAAAGACAACCGTTTATCTCTCCCCTTCGGATTGAGCTCCGTCAATGGTGTGTTCCCACACCCAACACCTTGATGTGGGACTGGCTAGTCAGGCTATGGCTGCGGCCAAGTTACATCCACGTCGCGGGTAGCAAGGAAATGCTAACGTTACTAATCAGTCTAATAAAACATTGATTCTAAACGTTCAACAATTACACTTTAAATCATTTATCACCACTGATTAAATTTAACCTGCAAAATTGATTTGTTTTTCTTTCCAAATGCAAATTTTGACAGGCATGCAAAACTCGGCATAGCACCTGAGCTTGGATTGCTTTTAGCGTAGGAAAGCACATCACTCAATGGCCAATCTGATTGGTGGAGCGCTAACCCAGAAATGATGAGCGGGATGAGCCTCTCAAAATCTGACGAAAATCTTTTAAACTGATCTTTGTCGATCTGAAATGAAGACAGATTCAGCAACTGCACGGCCTATTTCTCGCTTAAAATGTTTTCAGAAACACGTTTCGGTGAACTATATTTGTAAAATATGAGATTGTATTCCGAACAAGCCGCCATTATGCTCTGTTGTAAAATCCAGGAGCAGCCAGACCCACGTGACGCGTTCATCCAATCAGCTGCCGGTTTTCATTTTTTGGGCGAAAAAACAGATTAGCACCGCCTGCTGTTATGGAGACGTATTACGTCTCGCGCACGCGCAGAACGTACGCTCAAATCGGCGTCGCTTCAGTGTGTTCCAAGGCACTTTTTTGACTCGGGGAGACTGATCAGTCCGACTGCCTTTTCTGCCGACGGTCGGCCGTCGGGTTGGTGTGTCAGAGCCTTTAGAGAAACAGTCACCATACGGTGGCAGAGATAATGCAGATGTTGAAGAGGGGAAAAAAACAGGTTAATAATCCTAAAAGACATTGAAGTAAAGCGAGCAGGACGTAGCATCAGCGACGTCACCCATTAGTTTGTGGTCTGCCGTTTTGAAGCCAGCAGTTTACGTTTCAGCTGTCGCCATCTTGGTATTTTGTAGCAAGTGGGCGGAGCTGGGAAGGATGTCGCGGTCATGCGGCGGCTAAAAAAAGTGTGGTCGTGTATGAGTTCGCAATAGATATAGAACATCATGTCATGTCATATCTATTGTTCTATATTTATGGAGTTCATGCTGTGATGAGCTAAACGCTAAAATATTGCAATTTTCAACTTCATCTCTTTTTGTTTTTTTTTTTTTATTGAAAAGGAATTCATTTACAATATCAGGGCATTAGGGGTGTAACGATACACTCAGCTCACGATTCAATATGTATCACGATACTGGGTTCACAATACGATATGTATCACGATATTTTGAAAAAAAAGCAAAAATTCAACTAAAAATCAAATAACAGATTTATTTAACATTAACAGTGTTCAATAACTGTCTTGTTATACATACAACTTAAAGAATGTACAATACTTCAATATAAATCAAGATTTAGTTTAACCTTCTGTATGTAAAGTCAGACGTCATATCCTATTCATTGGAGCATGAATGCAGTGAATGTAAACATGACGCGGGTACGGTAGCTCAACCAATAGGACTAAACGAACGTCATAGGCCGGGACACACAGGGCCGATTTTCGGCCGTTGGACAGTCTGGCGAGGTCAGTGACACGAATCTGTTGGGTGTGTCCCGTGCCGTCGTCAGTCTGGGGGGCTGTCGGCGTTAATTTTCGCCGACCTGACATGTTCGGTCGGCGGCAAGGCAGTCGGGACTCACCCGGAAATGGCGAGCAGAATGAGGTGACTAGAGTCTCTCAAAATCTGATGAAAATCTTTTAAACTGGCCTTTGTTGAGCTGAAATGAAGACAGATTCAGCAACTGCATGGCCTATTTCTCGCTTAAAATGTTTTCAGAAACACGTTTCAGTGAACTATTTTAGTACAATATGAGATCGTATTCTGAACAAGCCGCCATGACAGTCTGGCTTTGAATTTCCGGAGAAAACAAACCCATGTGACGCATTCGTCCAATCAGCTGCCGGTTGTCATTTCTTGGGCAACAATACAGATAAGCGCCGCCTGCTGTTATGGAGGCGTATTACGTCTCGTCTCCTCTCGTCTTTTTGATGTGTCCCGAGGCAGTTTTTTGCATATTGTTCTATATCTATGTTTTTGGACCTCGGGGACGCGACTGATCATCTCGACTGGCTTTTCGGCCGTCTGGTATGTGTGTCAGCACCTATATGGTGGTAGTAAAAAAAGAAAAATTATAATAATATCGCCATACCTCTACGATACATATCGTAACATTTTTGCATCGTGATAAATCGTACCACGATATATCGTTACACCCCTACAGGGCATAGAGAACATGATAATAAGACCTCTCAACATGCATAAAGGGAACACTTGAAGAAAGGATACATTTAAAAAAAGTATTAAAATAAAATATGTAACAATAAATTATATAATAAAATAAATCATGAATAGTATATCTCTTAAAGGAACACGCTGATTTAGTTAAGCTTATTCACTTAACCCCCAGAGCATTGCCGATACATACTTCTGCATCACCCGATCTGGGCTCCAGCATTAGCTTAGTTCCAGCACAGAATCCTGCATGTAACTGGTTCCAACTAGCCTACTGCTCCCTTACTAGATTAAAGTGACAAAATAACGTACCATGTTACATATTTATCATTAGCGTTGTGTTAAAAAACTAACGGCATGACACAGCCATCTTCTAACCGTAAAACAAACCGGGAACTATATTCTCAGACAGGCTTGCTGGCGGACATATCACTCCCAAGAACTATATTCTTCCGCCTGAGAATATAGTTCCCGGTTTGTTTACGGTTAGAAGATGGCTGTGTCTCATGTTACGTTGTTTTTTGTACACGCTGTGACTCTACAAATCACAACATGTAAATAGGAACATGTTGGCATTATTTTGTCACTTATTCGGAGCAGTAGGATTACTGGAACCATTCACCTGCAGGATCGGTGATGGGCTGATGCCGCTGGAGCCGTCAGACAGCGTTACAGCACTCACGGAGATGAGAAGGGTATGTATCGACTTGTCTTACTCTGGGGATTACGGTGAATAAGCTAAATTCCCAATAAGTCGGCGTGTTCCTTTAATATTTACATGGTTTATATATAATATAATTGATTTATTATTCCTTAAGTTTCCCTATTGCTTTTGCTTAATTTCTAGATCATTGTTAAAAAATAATGGCAAACAGCGTGGGAGAGAGCACACCCTTGTTCTACACTAAATGGGATTGGAAACCAACCTGCTCTATTGTCAGATGTCTATCTGTGAAGATGTTTTCTGTTTTGTGACATTGACATATAGTACAAAATCTGCTGTTAGGTGAAATTCAACAAGATTTAGATTAAAAAAATTGGAGACTGAGACTAGCTTGTTTCAATGCTCCAGAGTTTTAATTCAAAGTGCATCAAAGATTAGTTTGTGCTAAAAGCGTTCTTTTCACAACATATTCATTCTTCTCCTATTAAAGGCCAAAGAGGGAATTAAAGATGTGATTACACATGAGACTGATGAGGCAGAGAAATCCACACTGTCACACGGCCAGAAGATGTTTGTGTGTGTGGTAGGCACAATTTAGCTCAGGAGATTCTTATAGGTTTCTGGCACAGACAGATGGAAGTTTGTGGGAACACTGGAAATCATCCCAGCAGTGGTGCTCTGTGAACAAAAGAAACACAGGAGTCATCAAGAGCTTTAATATCTCAACAGAAGGAATATCAGTTGAAGACCGTTTTCTAAAAAATATTTACGTTGCGAAACGGAGCAATTTGTGGTGTTTATCACCCATTCATTATCCATCACTTCAGAGTTTAACTCCAACATTGTTATTTATGACTTTTGTCATTTAACTCCATTACAGACTTCCTGGTAATTAATTTGTTGTGCTTTACCTCCATAATTCATCCGGAGGCAACCCTGGTTGCCACCTGCATTGTTGGGTTCCCCTGCACACCAGAATGTAAAGAAGAAAGGTCTGCCATCACTCCAGAACCAAATATTGTTCTGTAGAAAAGATGTAGAAGTTAAAATGTGACATCCTATCCCTAATCAGATCCCTTTTGTATGATATATTACCTTCTGGCAGTCAGTGCCTCCAATCCAGGTCATTGGATTACCATGACTCTGTTGTGTGATCAACTTCTGAATGAACTCATACTCCTCAATACTGTGCACCGATGCAAGGTTTCCTTTCAAGGACAGGCATTTTTTCTACAGGGGAGATAGACAGACAGATGTGAAACTGCATTTTTATGTGGTCTCCTCCACCAGCAGGAGGATGGAGGTTTGGCTCAAATATTGAGCTGGTTGCAGTAAATATTTGTTGATGAGGTGATGGTAGTTTTGCAGGGTTTAATGTCACTGTTGTACTGAGGTCTCTGCTACAGTGGCAGCTTTAATTAGGAGGTTTTGTCTTTGGTTGCATTTGTTTGATTTTCACCAACACTGTGTACGTCTGTAGCACCACAAGCATTTGAAAATTTCAATTGAACTGCAAAATATCTCAACATCTACTACATTTTTGGCACTAAATGTGATTCCGACTAGTTGACGGATATGAGTTTTTCATTGGTCGATGCAGATCCCAATATTTAGAGAGCAGGACGGCCTATGGCCGATACATAATGCCGATATCATGATGTTGTTTTTTTTGTATCTGACAATATACAACAAATGAATAAGAATAAGAATAACAAATGAGACAACACTGCTGAATTCAAATTAACATTTATTTAACACAGTTATTGTCTACATTATCTGTTTAGAGGGTGTTTAGTCCTATAGGCTATAACTTTCAGCAGTTTTGAAAACGTTTTCTAAACATTTCATTGTTGTGTCCCCTAAAAGTCTTCACAGTTACACCTGGTTACTATCCCACAACCAAGGGCGTAAATCCCAGGGGGGTCGAGGGGGGTCCCCCCATCTAAGGGTTGTCCCCCAGTAGAAATATCATTAAAGCGCCCATATTATGCTCATTTTCAGGTTCATAACTGTATTTTAAGGTTGTACCAGAATAGGTTTACATGGTTTAATTTTCAAAAAACACCATGGGCCCTATTTTAACGATCTGAAACGCAAGTATGAAACGCAAAACGCAAGTAGCTTTGTGGGCGGATCTTGGGCGCTGTTGCTATTTTACCGGCGGGATAAATGACTCTTGCGCCCGACGCAAATCTAAAATGGGTTGGTCTGAAGTAGCTAGGTGTGGTTTGGGCGTACGCGTGCAATAAACCAATCAGAGCGTCATCTCACATTCCCTTTAAGAGCAGGGCGCTTTGTTCCATGGCGGATTGCTATTATGACGGCGATTTGCCTGGCGCACGCCAGCGGGAGCTGCCGATGCGAGATGCGAAAAAGTAATAAATGCCCGTCTTGGCCGAGTGGCGATGTTGCTGCGGCCTCTCGGGCGAACTCCTCAAGTCTGGAGAGGATTGCTGCAGCCATGGAGTGGGGCCTCCAAACGCACCACCTGCTCCTGTTGTGCCCCTTCCTCTTCCCCCACTCCATCTCCGCCCCACTCCGCGCCATCAGGACCGCGATCGCGGCATTACTCCCGGACCAGATCCCGCCGTAGTTCAACATCACGTCTCCTTAAGTCCTCTAATATTTCCTCATTTATATCATCAACACATCCATGATTCATGGAAATGTTGTGTAAAACACAACAAGCCACAAAGAATGCTGCGACTTTTTGAGGACTGTACTGTAAGTGCCTCCTGACCGATCCAAACACCTGAAGCGCATTTTCAGTAATATTTTCCTTTGTAATTATGTATGGTTTGCAAAAGGAACGGCTGAACTCCAGCTTCAGATGAGAGAAGTGTATGCGCGCGCGTTATTACCGCGCTAAAAGCAAGCATGCCCTTAAAAATAGCATCTGAATAACGCGCTACTGACTTTAGACCAGGTTTTTCCTGGTCAGTGGCGGAATTGTTTTCTGAAACTGCAGAATAGCACAAAGTAACATTTGCGCCTGAACACGCTCCTCTTTTCGCTGAACCGCCCCCAGGAGCGCAAATACATTCCCTAATTTACCGACGTGCGTCTGTGGAGGGAAAAGTCCGCTGTGCGTCGGGTGCAAAATAGGAATGATACATGCGTCGGTGTACAAAGGCAATTGCGCCGAGTGCAAGATAGGGCCCCATATTTTTGTTGTACTGCACAGCTCTCTCTCACTGCTGCAGATCCTCTTTTCACCTGGTCTCTGCTTTAGCTAAAGAGTGAGATCCTCTTTTATTCTTCTTCTTCTGTAATATCTTTGATTGCACTCGCACATGCGCAGTAGCTCAGATGTAGATCATGTCAGCTAGCTAACTCTAGAGACAGTAAAAGAGAGCCTGTTTCTCCAACTTTGGTCAGTTACAAGGCAGGATTATCTGGGAGACTTCTAAATGAGGGCGCACATGTAAGTAGTCCTTTTGTAGATTACGGTGAACTTGTGTGTGTTGTAGCAGTGCTTTGCTATTGAGAACGAGGTAGCATGCAGCGTTAGCATTAGCATTAGCATGCTAAAAATAACACCCCAAATCCCAGAAAAAGTGTTTTTTTCATAATATGGGCACTTTAAAACAATGCTGTGTATTGTAAACAACATAATGGTGTATACTTAAAATGTATGTGTAAGTAGTAAAACAATACAAACCCCCAAAATTCTTTTTAAGTTAAGAAACATTTTGAGTTCCCCCTCCCTTGCCTCAAAGTGGTTTGGTCCCCTGCATGCTGTACGTTAGGATCTGCACTAGACTAGTGTAATATAATGTAACGTTACTTAGCTTGTTTAATAGCTTGTTGGATAGAAATGCACCCACTACAACTAACGTTAACACGGCGATAAGCAGGGACGTCACTAGGACTGAAAGACAGGGCCGGCTTAGCCCCCAGGCCATGCAAAACTTTCCCTTACAAAATCTTACTTACAAACATTATTCTAATGTTAGCTTTTAGATACTTCAAAGCTGCATGGGGGGGAACGTACTTAGGCCAGACTGTGCTCCTGCTGAGTCTTTATATACAGAGATATTTTTGTTGCAATGAAGTTGCGAGAGACAGTGACATTTTTTGTATACTTCTTTAAAAATAAAAACCAGGGTGATTGGTTGAATTTGTGTGAATTGTTGCGATCGCAACATCACATCGCAAATTCCTGAAAGGAACTGATATCTATGTATATGTATGTATGTATATTCATGTATAGCCTAGCCTACAAAATCTACATACCTATTTAATTTATTACAGCAAATTAATGCAGAAAGTTAAGTTGGTCAGGATATAGCATATATAATAAATATTATTTATTAATTAATTTAGTTTAGTTAGTTAGTTAGTTAATTTAGTTTTAGCCTTAGTGCCTAGGCCTACCAACAAATGCCTGTTGTTAGAAAAAAACAAAACACCCCACACTTTCTTAGCCCTGTAGACTAGTGGTTCTTAAACCTTTAGACATCAAGGACCCCTAAACTGAAATGCTGATTTGACCCCACTTTGAAAACCATTGCTGCAGACCACTAACATTACTTACCTCAATCAAGCCACTTCCCTCAGATTTAGCTGCCCTGCCAAACTCCTGCATCTCTCTCTCTCTCTCTCTCTCTCTCTCTCTCTCTCTCTCTCTCTCTCTCTCTCTCAATCTGCTCAATACATTGAAGGATATAAATGGTACAATAGCATTAACAGTGACACTATGAGATTTAGTTTTCAGTGACAACATTCTATGGGGACTGTTAATATTATAGAGATAGCATGCTATATTAATGGCAAAGAATAGAGTTCGGATAGCTAACTAGGTTAGTTATTTCTTGTATTTCACTCATTCACTCTAGCTAGAATATTGTTTACCATAGTCAACTAAAACACCCCTTTATCTTTATCTCAAGTAAACATAGCTAAAGTTAAGCAAGTAAAAGTCATTAACAACAACTTACAATTTCACTCTGTATCACTCACTGTGTGTGCAGTAGCAAGTTCAGACCAAAGAAAGACACCAATGAGGCGAGACCATAGACTGTATATTAACAGTCTATGGGCGAGACAGGACGGTGTATCATCTTCATGGCCATCGACTCTGTACTTCTTGTCTAACTTCGACTTACGTTTTTTTTTGTAGCTGGATATATTATTTGTTGTTTCTTAATATGAATTTGGATAATGTTAGCGATAGTGAGATGCTTGCTACAGTTGCATTTCGAGTGATAAATCGGCGAAAACGTTTTATTTCTTGGATTTACTGCTTTGCTTTAATGCCACCAGGCGCTCTCTCTCTTCAGTCACTCTCTACCTCGCTCGTCAACATATCGTTACGTGCATGCGGGCTCGTTGAGCTTCCGTCTCTGCCTTTTCCACCAGCTGACAGTTCGTGAAATATAAATAAAACAGACTGCCGTGCTGTGGTGTGTTAACCTTTCCTGATTGCTTCTTTTCCCGACCGTAGTCAGGAAACCAGGGGAGACTCGTTACCTCCAGGGCCGACGTTACAAGGTAAATAACGTCGGGGTTAAAATCCCGTTACTGGTGAGCGAAAGAATGAGCTTGGCTTTTAGTCTGGAGTTTTATTTTGAACTCATACACTGTGTACAAAACTCAGCTAACTTATTTAACCAACTCTGCTCCGGTCGCATTTCTCGTCTGCCTTCTTCCTCTCTCTATTTACTCTGCCCCCCCCCCTTTTTTCACACATGCACGGAGCTCTCTTAAAGGAGCCGCAGCACCATTTTACAACACTACCCCCACTCTGGATGGATATTACAACTTAATTCCACTCCAGTAAAATAACAACTTTCTGTAACAGGTATACAGCCCTCGTTTGCAATAAGTCCACCTCAGAGGGTCAGTATAGGCCTAATCAGTATTTCACAGTCCATTACTACGGGGCAATAGTCACTGGTGGCGTTTCTCAATGGACAGAGGCAATCCTTCTTGCGGCGTAAGCATGTTGTGGTAGGGCATGCATATTACACAAGTCACAAGGTAACCTAAATAATATAGGCGACCGAAGCATCTAAATAATAAAAAAAAATAACTGGATGGACCCAATAACTCCAAGGTTTTTTTTTTAGCATGAACACATGTAAAAAAACAACTGTTAGCTACAAACAATATAAACATTTCACCCTCTTAAAACTTTTTTTTAAACTGAAAAGTTATCCTGACTTTTGAATTGCCCATGAGTCCAATGAACTTAGTGAGACACCCACTCTCCAAACCTGGCTGGGGGTCTTTGTTGACGACTTGGCCTTTGAGAACGACGAACCTGTTGAGGTGGTTCCATTCCGCCACCCCCACTATCCTGAGGGTCCTCAGCGGAATGACGGGTGGGGGACAGTGGGGTTACCGCAGCCTGTGTGTCCCCTGCTTGGTTCAGGATGCTACAAGAAGTCTCCTCCACGTCGGCTCTGGAGAACAGTCCGACGAGGTCTGGGTCTGCAGTATCTGTGTCCAAGGCTGGGGGTGACACCTCCACAGGTGTCCAGCCTTGAGCAAGCTCCTTTGCCCAAGAGTTGTCCAGTGAGTCACGGCTGCGATAAGGTTTCAACTGGTCATGATGAACCACTTTCGCTTTGGTCTTTGGCCCTTTTTGAATGCGATAGACTAGGTCATCCAGCTGCCCTAGGATGAAGAATGGCCCCTCATATGATGGGAGGAACTTCCTGACTTTATTTTTTACTTTCCTTGTACCCTTGATGAGATACCACACAGTATCTCCGACTTGATATTGCGTGCGGCAACAGTTCTTGTCATACTGTCTCTTTGCACGTTCCGCAGACTCGCCGAAGCCCTCCCTGGCGATCTGATGTGCCAGCTCCAACCGTTCACGCAGGTGCTGGACATACTCGGGGGCCGTAGGGACAGTGTCAGAGTCAGGGGGCAGGCCGGTTACCAGGTCCACCGGTTCGCTGACTTCCCTGCCGAACATCATGTAGTTGGGGCTGAGACCAGTAGCACTGTGCCTTGTTGCTCTGTAGGCCATGACTGCATAAGGAATCATGAGGTCCCAGTCCCAGTGACAGCGCTCAGCTGTTGTGGCGAGGATCTTCTGCAAGGTGGAATTGAACCGTTCCACCTGGCCATCAGACTGTGGTCGGAACGGTGTAGTACGTGTCTTTTCAACGCCAAACAGTGTGCACATTTTCTGGAATACTTGGGATTCGAAATTCCGACCTTGGTCGCTGTGCAATGTCTGCGGTGCTCCATAACGGCACACCCACCTCGGAGGCAAGTACTCCAGCTACACTCTTCGGCCTTATCATTTGGCAGGGGAAACGCCTCTACCCATTTTGTGAAGTAATCCTGTATCACAAGCACATAGCTGTTGTGACGCTCTGTCTCATTCAGTGGCCCCATAATATCCAAAGCGAACGCTCCCATGGGGGCTCCTACCCTGATGGTTCCCATAGGGGCCTGCGTGTGTCTTGCGGGGTCTGGCTTTGGACGCAGAGCTGGTGCAGGTCCGACACCAGAGAGTGACATCCTCCCTCATCCGTGTACCAGTAGAATCGAAGTTTAAAGCCGTGTACGGCACGCTCAACACCAAAATGTCCACCAATTGGTCCATCATGCATCTGCCTCATGACATCAGGTTGGAAGACACGTGGTAGCACAATTTGTGGATAAAACTGGGTGTCATCCAGACAATAGAACCGCCTGACAAGGATTACATTTTGGATGTAGAGCCGCCTCCACTTGCTCCAATATGTCTTTGTGGCTGGACTGCATGGTGAGACTGCAACCCATGTGGGCCGCTTCCACCAGCCTCCATCCAAGCCCTGATAGGTGCAATGTCAGAATCAGCTTCCTGTGCCTGCTGCAGCTCCCCGGGGACCAACCACAGAAAAATGCAGCCTCACTGGTCTTAGCCACATTAATCTTCTCTTGGGGTTTGAAATTTACCCCCACTGGACTCTCCATTGTCGGGCTAACGGACCCTTTTACCCCACTGGACTCTCCATTGTCGGGGCTAACGAGCCCCTACTACCCCACTGGACTCTGACTCGCCTGGCTGATGACAGAGTCCAACTCTACACTGCACCGCTTTGGTGGCAGACAGTCTTTGGATAAAGGGGGCCCTGGCAGCTTATATGGGCAGGATTGCGCGACACGGCTGCCTTGAGAGGCTGTCGGCGTTGTTGTGCAAGCGGCCTGGACGATGGATGATCTCAAAGTCGTATTCACCCAGTCTCTCCAACCATCTGGCAAGCTGACCTTCAGGCTCCTTCATCTTTGTCAGCCAACGGAGACTGCTATGGTCCGTACGCGACCGTAAAAGGGACGCGTCCAGGAGGTACTGTCGAAAATGTGATGTGAACTCCACTACGGCAACAGTTCGCGCTTTGTGGTACAGTAGTTCTGTTCAGTTTTGGACAATTTGCGGCTCCCGTACGCCAGCACACGTTCCCTGCCCTGCTGAGCTTGGGACAGGACAGCACCAATGCCAACGTCACTTGCATCAGTGTCCAGTATCATGTGTCCCTGGTCTAAAGGATAGCCCAGAACTGGCGCGGTGGTTAGCAGATGCTTGAGTCTGTCAAATGCCTCTTGACACTCCGTCGTCCACTGGAACCGAGCATATTTCTTGGTCAGGGCGTGGAGGGGCTCAGCTACCGTGGCAAAATCCTTCACGAATCGTCGGTAGTATGATGCCAGGCCGATGAATTGACGGACCTCCTGGACTGATGTGGGTGTAGGCCACTCCTGAACCTTCTGTACTTTGGTGGGGTCTGTGACCACCCCCTGTTCTGAAACTATGTGACCCAGATAGGCCACTTCACGGCGGAAGAGGCAGCATTTTGCCGGCTTCAACTTCAGGTTGGCTTGCTGCAACCTTTCAAAAACTTGGTCAAGACGCTGAAGCATCTCCGACACATCCCGACCCAGTACAATTATGTCGTCCAAGTACACAAGGCACGTCTCCCACTGCAGGCCAGCCAACACACGGTCCATCAGCCGTTGGAATGTAGCTGGAGCGTTACATAATCCAAACGGCATGACATTCCATTCAAACAGTCCGTTCCTGGTGCAGAATGCAGCTGCTCGGCGGGCTCGGGGGGTCAGCTCAACTTGCCAGTATCCAGAGGCAAGGTCCAGCGTACTGAACCATTTGGCAGTGGAGAGGGTGTCCAGTGTGTCCTGGATACGGGGCAGCGGATAAGCATCCTTTATTGTGCAGTCGTTAAGTGCTCTGTAGTCCACACACAGAACGGGATAAGTTCCATCCTTTTTACGCACCATCACGATGGGTGAAGCCCAGCTGCTGTTGCTACAACGGGCCCACCCAGCTTCCAGGCTCTGCTCCACTTGTTGGTCAGCATCCTGCTGCTTTTCCTCGCCATTTGACGTGGTGGCTGCTTGACAGCAGCTCCTGGCCGTCATGATGTCATGCTGCACCAGGCTTGTGCGGCCAAGATCGCTAGGTCCAGTTGAGAATACACCGCCGTAGGGTGCACAGCAGCTGGGCTAGCTGGAGCCGCCCTCTCTCGGTCGAGCTCTGCTGCACTCTGGTTGTAGAGCTCGTGCAGGTGCTGGGGAACAGTAGGGTGCTCTGACTGCCTGGCCTTGGCTGTGATGTTGGCCGGCTGAAGGGCTTCTGCAGGTTGAAGAAAACCCGCAATAACTCCCCGTTTTATGGTTACAGCTGTATTCCCAGGATTGAAGATGCGGAGAGGCACGCTCTTAAAAGGTTGAGCGACTAGCACTTTGTGTTTCTCTACAAAGCCTTTGGTGGGGCTCAGCATCACTTCCCCTGTGGTGTGTTCTTTAATATGGGTGTTACCTCTTATAACATACTCCAATCCAGCCTCGACCACCACAGTCCGGGCGACTCTCACCGCGTGCGTCCTTGGTCTGCTCATGGCGTGGAAATATGGCACCTCTTCCCCAAACAGTACGATGCGGCTATTTCCAAAATCAAGGCGTGCTTGGGCCTGAACGAGGAATGGATGGCCGAGGAGGGCCTCTTCACCAGCAATGTCAGCCACCAGGAAAAGCACGCTCACCTGTCGGTTGTTGATCTGGACGGGAATGTACGCCTCCCCAATGACAGGAACATCACCAGGCCCAACCCCCAGCAGCGTCTTTACAGTCGATGGCTGAAGTGATGGTCGAGCATTTGAGTGGATGGCGTTATAATGGTGCAGGGGCAAAACACTCCTCCGCGCCCCACTATCCAGAACAGCACAGATCTCCAGTTCCTGAATTGTCAGATGAATGCTCATTTCCTGACTATGCGCTTTAACGTGGAGAACAGTGGGATCTGGGCTCTCATGGGAGGCTGCTGGAGGCTGACCTCTGGTGGTCCTCCTTGGTGAAGGGCAATTCCTCTTCATGTGACCGATGCCTGAGCAGTTGTGACAGCGAATTTCTTCCCATTTAATGTCCTTATAGTTTTTACGCGGGGCTGGTGTGCGTTGAAATCCACAGTGTGCGTTGTTGTTAGTCACAACAGCACCTGTCCCCCCATGTTCAGCTCCTTCCCTGACCATAGCAGTGCGAGGTTTCTCGTCTGGCATGCGAATGCGCTGTCTCAGTTCAATAGCCACTGCAGCAGCATGCTCTGAAGAGGGGCCATAAGCAGTTTCGACTTCCTCCACCAGGCGGCTGTAGTCCCACTGATGTGACCGTGGATTCCTGTGGACGATTGCCCCTGCTGCACCAACCAGGCAAAACTTTAATTGGACAGCCCTAGTCTTTTCAGTCCAGTTATTTGCCTTGGCACAGCTCTCAAATCGGTGTAGGAACTCCTTCCACGGTGTGGTGCCATCATACTGGCCAGGACGCAGAGTGGGGACTCTTTCTCTGTAATCGTAGTCATCCTCACTCTCAGATGAAGGCTGACGTGTAGGATGGGGCCGACAAACACGTGATTTACGCTGTTCACACTTGGGGAGAGGGGGCTCAATCTGTATTCCTGGATTATCATTTTGCTGCAATGTATCACCAGGGTCAATGTCTTTGAGTGCATTACAGCCAGGTGTGTGCCACTGTGAGCCTGAAAGGTTTGGGGGATGACAGGAGACAGGAGTGCTATGAATGAACCTCCCTGGGTGAGCAGAGCCAAAGGGGTTTGTACTGGGCATTGCAACAGTGGCTGCTAATGGCACTGCCGGCTGCCTACAAACTTCATCCGTATGCACGTGTGAGCATGGGTCTCTGCAGCGCACGTCTGTCCCACAGTCTCTTAACACATCATTTTTGAATGGATTAGTGTCTGATAACTTCAATGGCTGAATGGGGAAATAGCTTATTTCACTTGCATTCTGTGTTAATGTATCAGTCTCTTCCTTAAGAAAGAATGGGTTATTTTGTCTTCTATTTTTGGTCGAATATTCGGTTTTTATTTCCACTTCATCCACGGCAGTCAGTGACATGGAAGGGTTGGAGTGGCTGGTCATTTCCCTGAACATGTGTTTACTTTCAGCCGCAAGACGCTGACTGGAGGCTGCCATCTTGGCTATCTTCTCATCAGTGTAAGAGAAGCAGGCACGGTTATGCTAACTCCTCCGGTTTATCTCACCGGTTATTTTCAGTGTATGCTCACCACTGCTGCTCTTGTTGTACTTTTATCCGTCCCTTCGTGGTCGCCAGTGTTAACCTTTCCTGATTGCTTCTTTTCCCGACCGTAGTCAGGAAACCAGGGGAGACTCGTTACCTCCAGGGCCGACGTTACAAGGTAAATAACGTCGGGGTTAAAATCCCGTTACTGGTGAGCGAAAGAATGAGCTTGGCTTTTAGTCTGGAGTTTTATTTTGAACTCATACACTGTGTACAAAACTCAGCTAACTTATTTAACCAACTCTGCTCCGGTCGCATTTCTCGTCTGCCTTCTTCCTCTCTCTATTTACTCTGCCCCCCCCCCTTTTTTCACACATGCACGGAGCTCTCTTAAAGGAGCCGCAGCACCATTTTACAACAGGTGTTTTGTAAAAGTATTTTAAGTACGAGCCGAGAGACATGTATCACACATTGACATATATATTAATGGACCAATAGACCCCGTTGCTCTGGACGGAGACCAGTGAAGGCTATTAGAAGCACTTTTCCGGTGATCTCTTCCTTTACTGCGCAGCCTCCAACTGACAGAGACAACGTAAATGTGACGTGAGCAACGTGTCTGAAAGTTGTACGTCTTCTTGTAGCTGTGCCAAGAGAAATCTCAATCATTCCCAATCTTACAGAGCAGAGTGTGTGTAGGTATATGTAAGGAGATAACATAAGCACAGGCTAATTATTGCTAACTAACATGCTAGTTAACATTCGTAATTAAACCTAAACAGCTAATGTAAGTCGAAACTGCCTGCGAGCTTCTCCTGTACTATACGGTAATTCCTCTACTGTGCGACAGTAAGTCACTTAGTTATGACACAATCGTTAGCGTATTTTTACAAAAACTACCGTCTACTGCGAACCATAACGGCGTTGCACAGGTAATGGAGCCTTTTATACGTTGGTGTTTCTTTAGAATTAAACAATGGACAAATAGAGTCTTTAAACGCTTCAGATGTAAAGTTATTCGCAGTCAAGTGACGTAAAAAAAAAATGGCGGTCAGTGGAATGCTAACAAGAGGTGATACCTTTGTAGCACTAAAATGGCGCCATCGGAGGTTCGCGTTCAGAAGCGAAGCTTACCCCCTTGGTATCACAATACTTTCCACTTTATTCTTCTTCTTCTCTGTACACCCTTTTTTACACCTGTATCCTCACGGTGCTCTCTAGCGCCACTAATGTTCACTAACAGTATTAACAGGACACAACAAGTGCACAACGACACAAACAGATGATTGGTGAAGGAAGATTGATTCAAAGTAGTGAGTGATACAAAGTGCACTGTAAAAAAAAATATACATAAAAATAAAATATATATATATATATATATATATATATATATATATATATATATATATATATATATATTTTTATTATTTGGGGGCTTAGGAACATTTTGGGGTAGCTTCAGCCCCCCTAAAATAGGCCTAACGACGTCCCTGGCTATAGGCCTAACGACGGCCCTGGCTATGAGCCTAATGTTATGTGTGTGAACTGATATTAGGGTTAATATTGAAGATCTACAGTTGGGTTTTTCTCAATATGAAGTTAAGTGGTTGATCAGTTAAATATATATCCTCTGTCCCAGACAAAACCTAATATTTATGTGGAGGACGCAAGATCATTTTATAATTATAATATGACTGCGTGGTGAACCTATGAAACTAACTCATATTTAGACATGTGACGTTAAAGATTTGTGTTGTTGCCCAGATAAAATGACAATGAAAAGAAAAACAGACATAAGATCCTTTTTCAGTAGGCCTACACCAAAAAACCAAGTAAGTACAATAAGTCCTCATATCAAGACAATTTGGTAACATCTTTATAAGAATGGGTGCTTATGGGAATACTAACGTCACTATGTCACAGGCAAAGGAGACAAAGAACTGAGGAACAGGGAGACCAGGGACAGTCAGGTGTGGAGTCTCAGGTAAGTGTGTTGAGTTTAGTTCATATTTTTGGAGGTGTGTGCTGTCAGGGTGAGCAGATGAGCTTTACCAGTGGCTCACTAATTTCCATTATGATCAGCTAATTTAACAAGTGTACACAAGTATTGTATTTCTTTTAAATGGGGACACTTTTTCAAAATAAGTCATTATGTTTTAAGGTATTTTTGTGGCTTGATGGAGCTGCTCCCCCTGTGACCCGACACCGGATAAGCGGACGAAGTTGGATGGATGGATGGGATTGTTTACAAACAACTTAAAAATAAATGCATGGTTTTAAAGGAGAATGTTTTGGTCAATTTAGTCAGCTTTTTCATTGAATCAGAGAAACACTGAAAAGAAGGATAATGGTACAGTCTCCATGCTACACTAATGATAGTATTAAGGCTTTCCTCTGTGTACACATGTCCTCTACCAGTATAATTGTGGCTGTATTATTTGTGTCCCCTTCAAAAATTGTTTTCCTGCACTTATACAGTACAATGCAATTCAATGTGGAAGTAATCCAAGTATTTAGAATACGTTACTCAGATTGAGTAATGTAACAGAATACGTTACAAATTACATTTTTGGGCATGTATTCTATAACGGAATACGTTTTGAAAGTATCGTTCCCAACACTGACAGTGAACTTGTTCAGACATTCAGAGATGATGAATCCCGGTGACTCTTGTGACTTTTCTGAAGCGCCACCACAAGGTTCAAGTTTGTGTCTATGAATAAAATTGAACAAACTATTGGATGGATTGTGATGATAAGTGATTCATCATTTATGTTCCCCTCAGGACTAACTGTAATAACTTTGGTGATCTCTGACTTTTCATCTAGCGCCATATTCAGGTCAACATTTTAATGTGTCCAATAGGCTACTTTGGTTTATGACCAAATATCTGCAGAACTAAAGACATTCCTGTTCTGTGTGTTTGGTGCTAATTAGCAAAAGTTAGCAACCTGTAAGCTTTAAACAAAGAGTGAACAAGCATTACACAGTGTTTGTGTCAACAGGTTAGCACTGTCAATGTTAGCATCCTAATGTTAGCATTTTGCTCAAAGCTGCCATGTCTAATTAAAGCTCCTAGCATGACAGTAGACTCATAGTCTTGTTTGTCCTTTAGTTGGTAAGATATCTCAAATAATACTACTACTAATAATACTCTATTTTAAAGGAAATTGGGTGGAAAGGTTATTCAATACCAGCAGAATATACTTTCTGATTACCTCAGCGTCAGACCAATCCCGTGCTCTAGCAACGTAGAGGAAACAGCGACCATTGTACTTAATCCAAAAAGCAGGACAACGAGGGCCCGCTTCGTAGCTGGAAGCGTCATCTGCATTGCTGGAAGAGTTGCTGGAAGCGACATCTGCGTCTATGAAGACAGAGAATCATAAAACAGCTGATTTCACTGAGTTATTAATAATATGTTCATCAGCACTTAATCTACACTATGCCTGCACTGTTCGTTATGAAGGTAAATGGTGTAAAACTGAGAGTTTATAGATTTGTAGAATATGATTTGAGTACTTGTAGAACAAAACTCTGAATTTGTATTTTGAAATTTTCTTTTTTAAATGAAAATCTTTTTATTTAGTTTTCAGTATAACAATGTACAAAGCTGGAAGCTGGAATAAGTTCCAAAAAGGTCCCCATACTTTCCAAAACCTTGCATTTGAATGCTGAAGTGAGAACTTTAGGCAGGACATAATATCTGTCAGCCATTGTGTATGAGTGGGCGGGGCAGGTTCCCTCCACCTCAGCAGAATTGCTCGCCGGGCCAGAAGAAAGGCAAAAGTTATAGAGCGTTGTTTATCTACAGTTAATCTAACCTACTCTTCAGTGACCCCAAAAAGATCTAGAGGATTTGGTTCCAATAGGATGTTAAACACCTGAGATAATGTTTGGAAGACCTCCATCCAGAACTTGCTAAGGCTGGGACATGACCAATACATATAAATAAGAGAGACTTCAGAAATTACATTTAACGCAGAGTGGGCTAACGTCAGGGTACATAGTAGATAGTTCAGCTGTTGAGATATGAGCCCTATGAACCACTTTGAATTGGATATGGCAGTGACGAGCACATAGAGAGGTGGAATTAACCAGTTTAAGAACGGAACTCCATGTATCTTCTGACAAAGAGAAGCCCAGGGGTCTCATTTATAAACGTGGCTTACGCACAAAACGGGGCTGAAAATGGGCGTACGCTGCTTCCCACACAAAGGTTGTGTTTTATAAAAACAAACTTGACGGGAGAATGTGCGTTGCTCCACGCAAACTCTGACCCATGCGTACGCACACTTTGGAGACAAAATAGGAATTGGCGATACAGATGAGGTGAGGTGGTGAACTGAAGTCAGTCTGCAGAAATTACATGTGGGAATAACGATTACTCTTAATATGTTTAAGTATTGATGCATCACGCACATTTCTTCACACCCAGTGGCGCAAAAAGTGGGTATGCGCTATATGCGGCGCATAGGGGCACAGCATCATGGGGGGCGCCAAAGCGATGGTAAAAAATAACAATAAAATAAAAATGTAATTTTCTATATGTACCTGCTGTTGTACGTTTCTAAATCATTTCTGCATTCCCTCAATGTTATTATATAACATTTTAGAGGACTAACAGGCTAGAGTAGGCGCCAGCTGTCTCATTAGATTCCATCACAGAATGTTGACATAGAAGAGGGAGGCGGGGGCGGGGAGCGGGTGGGCGCCGTGAGCGCCGAGCAAGCAGGTACAAGCTACGGGTACGAGTAGTGAGTTGTCCTCTATGGAAAAAGATGGTTAAATCAAAAGTAAAAATTGAAAAAGAAAGAGGGAAAAGGAGATGACGTGTCAAGGGATGCGACAGCAGTTAAATAAGTGGATGGTGAAAGGCAACAGGTAGGATTTAAAGTGTGACGTCTGTGCTTGGAGGCTTGCAAATATTCATGTTAACAGACTAGCTAGCGTTTGCTAACACTGGGAATGTAGCAGCCAAATGGGGCTTTACGGCTAGCTTAGAATATGCAAAACCGAGGCTGCTGAGCTGAAACTGGTAAATATAAGGTAGCATGTACAATAAATGACAAGAACCTGGAAAACATAACTAATGCAATAACTCTGGTTTACCAATGAATCATGCATAGATTTGCTACCAAACTTGGAGGCTTGCAAATATTCATGTTAACAGACTGGCTAGTGTTTGCTAACTTAATACAAACCAATGTTGCTAGTGTCAGGTCGTGATGGCATCACAAAAATAAATCTATTAGAACGTGTTACCATCACCATATTGTGAAGATTTACGTGTTGGGATCACATTTTTTAAACTAATAGGAAGCATCTTACGTGATCACGGCACAAATCTTTCTGCCAGTCGGGCTGCAGCAGAGAAGCTGGATACAGCTTTGATATTATTGGTATTTTTAGCCCAATAACCACTGTTTTAATCAACATTTATTCACCAGATCTTATCACGGTTTATATGTATTTCTTTTAATGTTATTATTTCGGTCTATTTTGGCCAGGGAAGCTGGATTGCTTTGTTGTTTATTGATATTTTTAAAACTATAACGCTACATCTATCAACATTTATTTAGCTGTTATCATGGTATGCATTTCTTTATTTTAATAATATTATTTCTGTCTTATAACCGGTGAAATATTACAGTAAATAAGACAGAACAGTAGGCTACGATATGAGTCGAGCTGGGCGCATTCAAAGCCGATGTCCCACAATGCAATGCGGGCATTCATTCACAGAATCAGACAGCGATCAGCGGGTCTTTAACGCCAGTATCGCTTCAATGTACGTAAGGGAGAGCAAGGCGGTTGTTATAGCGAATACAACAACGACAGGGTGATCAGGACCCCGACGCCAATCTTCTTTCAGCGGATTGATTGATAGCTCTCCTCCAGAGTGAACAGAACTGCGTCCATGGCAATGGTAAATAACAGACCGCATTCTACATTAGAATATAAGCAAGCCATGTAATAAATAGTGGTTTTGTCACCAGCAACAACTCGTTTCTCAGTTTTGTTCCAGTAAGTTATGCACCATAATAACGTTTAAAAAAATCAGTCCGGAAGTGACGTAGTAATTACCGCTCTGCGTCTGTGAAAGATTGCTGCACGTAAAAAAATAAAACAAATTGCTGCACATTGTACGTGAGAATTTATACAATAAAAATACCAATAATGAAAAAAATAGTGTTTTATGCTAAGCACTTTGATATGCCTTGTCGCAGAAAAATACTATGCCTATATAAACAACCTACAGTTGAGTGTTTAGAACTACAGCCTAATGGCTTGTTTGACTAATGTGTATTTCTTTTGACTTGTAGGCTACTGTTGTTGTCATGCCTCTTGAAAATGTGTTCTACTTTGTTTCAGCAGTTCAGTGTGGTTTGAACATAGCATGTGAACATAGCCCATGACAGTTGTGAAAAACTAAAAATAAACTATATACAAAGAGAGGCATTTTTCATTTTATTTATTTCATATTATGTTATTTAAAAATGCAATTTTCAAATTTTGCGGTTGATGAATGTCAACAGCAAAGACTAAAGGGAAAAAAACATGAGGATATTTATGTGTGAGACTTAGTTTGATTTAACATCACACTGCATTATTAGTTGTTTTAAATAACAAAAAAAAAGCATATTAAGTTTTATATTCAGAAGATGATCCTCATATCAATCACTATGGTTACAGTACAGCTTGTAGCTATAACCTTTGTAGCCTTTACTGAGACTACCTTTTCAAAATTAAGAAGGGACCAGTTTAGGAAGCTTTTCAGGAATTTCAGGAAATTAAAAGGATAAGCAGATTTTTGCTGAGGTTTTTGTTCACAGAGATGTATATAGCTTTGTTTTGGTATGTATACAGTACACATGTGTTTTGGCATTTTTGGCACACTTCTACCTCAGCCTATACAGACACAAGTACTTTTGCACATTCTGCTAAAATAGAGACTTGTGGTGCCATGCCAAAATTCTCATTCAACCATTTCACAAACTGAGGAAAGGGTCATGACATGGGTCACAGGGTATCAGAGTAGGTCATAAATGATGAACCAATCAATCGGCTCTGCTCCTATAGGCACCTTGGTGTGTATATAGACAACACCTTTGGCTGGAAGGCCCATGTTGAAAGTGTGTGTTATCATTTAGAGCAGACACTCACGGTGAATCAGAGGGTTTATGTTATACGAGGCTGCATTACAGAGAATTTTAACATGTCAGCAATATTTTAAAACATCTCATTTAAAGCTTGCTTGTCAGGTGAGCACAGAGAATATGGTCGGATCTATCTTTATTCTCCATGGCAAGTAGCTTTTATCCTCTGGCAGAAGAAATGGGTACCCCAATGTAAACTAAATATTTCTAAACTATAGCCCTAATTTGGACCTACCTCAATTAAAACTTTAAATAATGTTGCTTGAGGCTGCAGGGGAATAGCTTCATGATATGATGCATATATGGTTGTGAGTTGCTCGTGTGACTGTTTGTGAAAGATGAGCAATAGAGTGTGGCTGTGTGATGTGCTTCAGTCTGACTACATATCACTTTTTTCATGTTTTTTTATCATGTCATATGTAGGGGTGTCCCCGACTAAGGATTTACACATTCAAATCAGAATTGTCGAATCTTTCTATAGTCGACTGATAGTCGAATCATCTATGTGTGTGTGTGAATGGGTTGGGAGGGGCACGACACTAGTCAGCAGGAGGGTAAAACAATTTTATGGACACGTATTTTGCATCCACCGCATGCATAACCGTCTCTCTTTTGGGAACTGTGTATCCTGGCTCAAGTGTGCGCATTAATTCTTTAAAACCTTCACCGTCCACAACATTCACTGGCCACAGTAAGCACACATACGTCGGCTTACTGGGAATCCCTGCCGCCAAGATGCTCCTCGTCTGTCACGACTGTGAGATTGATTCGACTGTGAGATTGGTGGTCGCATCAGGCTCCGCATATCGATGCATCGAATCTTCGACTATTCGGGGTCACCCCTAGTCATATGTATGATAAAACAATATGTCAAGTGTTATTTGTGAAGCATTTGAAGTCAAGGCAGATATCCCTCTGGGGACAGTAAAGTATCGCTTGCAAAATGGTCCCTATGATATGTGAAAATTAAAACCTTGTCCTAGGACTATAGCAAACACATCGTTGGAAAGGTCTCAATCTGGAGAGTAACATATGTCAATCTGAAGAGGATACATTACTCCTGCTTTGAAATATTGACATCTGAACCTTGAACCCAGTACATATTTGAAGGCTTGTCATTTAGCAACAGAAGGTGCTACACACATAAGAGCAGCTGTTATAGAAAGCTCTGAACATTAGCTATCATGTAGATATGGTCTCCAAAGTTTACCCACTGTAAGCACTGTCAAATATGGTAATAAGCTTTTTTCACCTATTTAACAATTCGATTTTTAAAATCTGATGACACCAGTGTGTTCTGCATCCTAAAAAAAACAGGGTGTATCCAAAATTCTACACTGCCAACTTCTAATACCAATATATTTAAAAACTACAACTCCCACTACAAACGGGCCCCAGAACCTGTTACAAAGCTTGAGCACTTGTAGTTCTTCCTGGGGTGGGTGGGGAGACTTGTTCAGCTCCTGTGTTTCTGCTGTCGGCCGTGAATGGGCTTCATTCCATTTCAGATTGCTGCCGCCCGCCGGCCGGCCAAGCAAAGACATGAGACAAATACATGAAACTGTATTTTATTATTATTGTTATATTTATTGTTTAAATCCTCAAATACAACGTTAGACAAAAACATCAATATTACGAATATTATGTATTTTTATCTTTCCTATCCGGTCACTTCCAGAGTCTTCAGCTGATTTTTAAAACGTTATTATGATGCATAACTGCATACCATGATAACAGCTAAATAAATGTCGATAGATCTAGCGTTATAGTTTTAAAAATATCAATAAACAACAAAGCAATCCAGCTTCCCTGGCCGAAATAGACCGAAATAATAACATTAAAAGAAATACATATAAACCGTGATAAGATCTGGTGAATAAATGTTGATTAAAACAAAAACAAAACCACTATTTATTACATGGCTTGCTTATATTCTAATGTAGAATGCGGTCTGTTATTTACCGTTGCCATGGACGCAGTTCTGTTCACTCTGGAGGAGAGCTATCAATCAATCCGCTGAAAGAAGATTGGCGTCGGGGTCCTGATCACCCTGTCGTTGTTGTATTCGCTATAACAACCGCCTTGCTCTCCCTTACGTACATTGAAGCGATACTGGCGTTAAAGACCCGCTGATCGCTGTCTGATTCTGTGAATGAATGCCCGCATTGCATTGTGGGACATCGGCTTTGAATGCGCCCAGCTCGACTCATATCGTAGCCTACTGTTCTGTCTTATTTACTGTAATATTTCACCGGTTATAAGACAGAAATAATATTATTAAAATAAAGAAATGCATACCATGATAACAGCTAAATAAATGTTGATAGATGTAGCGTTATAGTTTTAAAAATATCAATAAACAACAAAGCAATCCAGCTTCCCTGGCCAAAATAGACCGAAATAATAACATTAAAAGAAATACATATAAACCGTGATAAGATCTGGTGAATAAATGTTGATTAAAACAGTGGTTATTGGGCTAAAAATACCAATAATATCAAAGCTGTATCCAGCTTCTCTGCTGCAGAAAGATTTGTGCTGTGCTCACATAAGATAAGATAAGATAAGATAAGATAAGCCTTATTGTCTCCCATAGGAGAAATTTGTCTTGGGCACTCGAGAGAACAAGATGGCGACACATCACGCATAACACACAATAAACATACAGTTAACCAACTTACAACATAGTCACACATTTCCTCATGCTTCAATAAACAACGAATAACACACGAACAAACAACCCCCAACAACACAGCCTCCCCTTGAATTACACAAATGTTAGATAATGATTGCACATTTCCCGTTAACTCATGCTGTGGTGAATAACTTCTATATTGCACACTGCCCCATTGCATAATACCATGTCAAATATAACAGCAAATTATGCAACAGTACCCTATCATTGCACATCCTATAACCTCGATGTTCAGTACCAAAGTCTTATATAGTAATAGTCATACATAAATCACTGCAGCCAACAGACGCAGACACACACACAACACAGACATACACACTCTATCTGTTATTATTCATTAATTTGATTGCAAGCGGCACAAATGAAAATTTGTACCTGTTAAGCTTACAGTTTGGTAACCTGTATAAGATGTATGCATAAGATGCACGTAAGATAAAAATGTGACCCCCAACACGTAAATCTTCACAATATCGTGATGGTATCACGTTGTAATAGATTTATTTTCGTGACGCCATCACGACCTGACGGGAGACTGGGTTGGAGAGAGACATCATGGCTTTCAAACGAGCAAAGTGGCAGTCGGTCAAGGCCACACCTCCACCTTCCACCTTGCCCCCCCTCTCTGCTCCTCAGACACAGAAATGGCACATACTAAGGAAAGCTCATTGTGGGACTGGCTCTAGTGTTTGTAATTCTGCACCAAGGCTGAATTTCAGGAAAGAGACTTCAGATACAGTATTAGGGGACCACTAAGGCCTATATAAAAGAGACTTCAGATACAGTATTAGGGGACCACTAAGGTCTATATAAAAGAGACTTCAGATACAGTATTAGGGGACCACTAAGGTCTATATAAAAGAGACTCAGATACAGTTTTAGGGGACCACTAAGGTCTATATAAAAGAGACTTCAAATACAGTATTAGGGACCACTAAGGCCTATATAAAAGAGACTTCAGATACAGTATTAGGGGACCACTAAGGTCTATATAAAAGAGACTTCAGATACAGTATTAGGGGACCACTAAGGTCTATATAAAAGAGACTCAGATACAGTTTTAGGGGACCACTGAGGTCTATATAAAAGAGACTTCAAATACAGTATTAGGGGACCACTAAGGTCTATATAAAAGAGACTTCAGATACAGTAGTAGGGGACCACTAAGGCCTATATAAAAGAGACTTCAGATACAGTATTAGGGGACCACTAAGGTCTATATAAAAGAGACTTCAGATACAGTATTAGGGGACCACTAAGGTCTATATAAAAGAGACTTCAGATACAGTATTAGAGGACCACTAAGGTCTATATAAAAGAGACTTCAGATACAGTATTAGGGGACCACTAAGGTCTATATAAAAGAGACTTCAGATACAGTATTAGGGGACCACTAAGGCCGAGGTCTATATAAAAGCATCCAAAGAGCACCATGTCTTGGGACCTTTAATATTATTAATATGGAAAAACTAATGAAAAATCTATTACATAATGTTTGTTTGACAATATTAGTGGAGAAGAACACAGGCAAGGAGTTGCCAGTTGTCACAATATGGTAATGCTGATATACTTTAAAATAAACCTTTATTATTTAAAGCCCATACATGATGATGTCCGGCACACTTTTTTTTATTCTTTGGGGGGGGCAAAGTTGTTGCTGCATATCCCTCTGTCACTGGGTAGTTGCTCCCCTGTTCACACCATATCGTGAAGATTAAATCCAGCAGTGTTATTTGCGCTTGTACTGATACCGTTACTGATAATTGTTCCATAAACACCTCCAACTCCTCTTAAATTAAAAGTCGTTCTTAATATTTAATCACCTGTACAGAGTCCGCTACGAAGTGCAGGAGGAGGAGATGGCCCAACTCCATGGAATACAGGATAGCATCAAATACCCTACCACTAGACAATGGAAGAACACAGTGTAAATAACTAAATATCTGTATTTAAAACTGTGGATATATAATCAAATGTCAAAGTCTGAATACAGCCATTAAGCTCTCGCGCAATCGTTACACTTAATGTCCTCGTTATCAGTCCGAACTTTATTACTGTTCATAACAAAACCTGCATGAAGAAAAGTGTGTTTGGCTATTAGACTTTCATCTTCAGATTGTATCTTGGTTTAAAAAAGATGGTTTGATGCAATAATGCTCAGTAGAGAGTTATGTAACCCAAAACATTTCCTTAATTGAACCCATATCCTTAAAGAAAAAAAAAAATGTAATCGAGGGGAATGGAAGTGGGGATCCAAGTAGTGCAGGTCTCATCTGTATGTAACTCCATGGTTACCCAGTTGGGTCAGTTGGGCTGACTGTGAAAAAAAGACCAAAATGCAAGGCAATGCAGATTACCAGTGGAAGTTTGGGAGAGGTAAGGTGGTAAGGCCTGAAAAAGGTACAAAAATGTTGGTGGAATAGCCATTTTGATTGAGTTTATTCGGCCGATGACAGACATTGACAGAGGTGACCACTGTGTTAGCGTTTGTTTGATCTGATTTAACAGACTGATAAAGTTCTCTTTGAAAAGATCCTAAAGTTCTCTTTGAAAATATCCTTGTATTTCTTCGTAACCAAACTGTATGAAAAAGTATGAGAGCTTGTTTTTTTCAATTTTCTTTTAGTAATTTTTTTGGTCTTAAGTGCAATTATTTTTTTATGGTCACTTAACATTTGTGTTGAGATGTTTTTTTTGTTCCATTCTTACACTCAACTTTGAATTCATGAAACAGCAAAATTTCAAAGTGGCTTGTTTGGTGCATATTTTTCCATGTAGCTCTTAGTCCTTGGTAGCTCCTACGCTACCAGATAGGTCTGACCCATGAGTTTGCTGTGGGGCAGGGCGAGCACTTCTCCCCTGGTGGCTGAAACGGGTAATTGCATTGTTTATTTGTGGAATAATTACGTCTGGTATGACCAGATATTTTATAAATATCTTAAATAACACAAAACTAAATGGTGGTAGGTAATACATCTGATTTCATATACTGCTTTAGTAAAAAAACATATTACCTGGCTGACGATGGGAGCAGCAGGACATAAAAAACGAAAATTAATGTCTGGACACCTTTCCACCAATGTTGCAATAAAGGTTTCCTAAATGCCATGTATAAACATTTGATGACATCTTACTAATTGATTGCAGGTTTTGTGTAGATTTGGAATTTTATAGCCTACGTTTATTCCACTTTTAAACGGCGAAGTGGAGAGGCCTTGTTCACCTGTTTGGAGCTGGCTGGTGAATGTGACGCGCGTAGTGTAGGCCTTGCTGAATACATTGTGACTCTATTTGTGGATCTCCTGATTGCTGTGAATTACTTTTTTTACTTTTTAGATCTTTTTTCTTAACATTTTATGGTATGATTGCGCTTGGTTTCTGCATTTGGGGAGGCATCTCAACAGACTGTTAACCTGACTCCGCCAGATGGATTGCTTCGCATTTGCTCGACATATCCATCTGGGAACTTTCCGTAGGAGAACTTTTGGGAAGGGGCGAAAATCCTGGTTAGCTGATTGGATAAACCATCTGTCTATCACCACCTATGTTGGTGATAGATGGGCCAAATCAACCAATCAGATAGAGAAGAGCAAAAACATCTTTTCCTCCGAGAAAAGCCTCCAGTGCCATTTTTTGCTCTTCTTTCAATGAAGGAATACTTTCTAATTCGGATAAAACTTGCGTGATAGCTACGCTCATCTCATCCGTGGAAGCTGCCATGTTGTTTAGACTAACAGTTGCTTCTCGTTGAGTCACACCTAAACCCACCTCAAAACCAATGCTGACTGGTCGGTCGTTTGGCGAGTGTCTCCAAATTTTCTCTATCTCAAGATGCCAGATTGATCTGCAAGTAGAAAACTGGAGCTTGCGAGATCAGGACGGTCTCACGAGGCTAACACTGATTGTTCACTGTTACATGTTAGTTGAATTTAAGTATCAGGGGAAATTCCGCCACCGTCTGTCCAAGACGTGTGCGTTCCAAGACAGCTGTGCCACGATTGGATTTCATAAGGGTAAATTGTTAAATTGTTACAATGTAATTTAAAATCTGCTTTAAAAATAAACATAGCCTATATGTTTTGAATATAATGTTCAACTTCGGCAGCTTTACCTATGTGCGAAAATATACAATGACTGATGAAGCCCAGTGACGAGTCCATAGCAACCAGTGTTGAATTTATTTCCCAGTGTCGTTTGCTGAATGGTCTCAATGTTTTATTGTTTTATTTCATGTGAATACTAGTTTACTAGAGGAGTAACTTGGTATTTGAAGTTATGCAGTAATGCAGGAAGTGTGCATTTAGTTTCCTGCTTATTGTGTTTCCACACCAATGTTAGTGAGTAAATCTACTGAAATGGCCCCCACACCATAACAGAGGAGTGTAATGCGTAAGATGAGAAAGCACAAGTTAACTCATGTATGTCATAGCTGTAAAAAAATATAAAAAAGAGCGTCTGTACATCTCTGCCAAGTGCAAACTACCACATAGGGCATCAATAAACTACTGGGGAGGGTCATTCCTTTTTTTCAATTTATTTTGGAGGGTCATAGAAAAATTAATACTGGCGATGGGAGGGTCAAGTCTATTTAGACTAAAGATCCCAAAACTCCTCCGGTGGCCCCTTAAATAAATATGGAACAGTCCCTAAGACAGACGAACTTGCAGCGCTAATTAAAACCCAGAGGGAGTTCCGTGAGATGCAGTATACTGTGTTTTACTGAGACATGGCTGCACTTTTTGACGGTTCGGGCGGACAGGGACGTTATAGAGAGTGGAAAGAAGAAGGGGGGGTTGCACTGTATGTGAGTGAAAAGTGGTGCAATCTCGGACATGTAAATGTGAGGGAACGTTTCTGTAGCCAAGACATTGAACTGCTGGCTGTGGGGTTTCGTCCTTACTATTTACAGAGGGAGCTTACATCCGCCATAATGATCGCTGTTTACATTCCACCATCTGTTGATGCAGAGGCAGCTGCTGACAACATTCACACCACTGTCTCACAACTTCAGATGCAGCAGTCCAATGCCTTCCTGGCTGCAGTAACATAAAGTTATAAGCACTTCTGTCTTATTTGTGTCTCACTAAATCAGTCGTTCACACAGGCACAAATTTAAACAAATTTGATCTGTTACTTTAACAGGTTTAGCTCACAGCCATCCCCTGTCTCCTCTACCACCTCACCAACCCCCTACACCCCCTCACTGCCCTCCCACCCCCTTGCTCTCACCCATCCCCCCTCACCCCACTATGGTCTGCCCACTCCCACTGTGGTCTGTCCTGCATTCAGCTGATGCATGTAAATATTTATTTACAGTGCCCATATTATGAAAAGAAAATCACTTTTTCTGGGATTTGGGGTGTTATTTTGTGTCTCTGGTGCTTCCACACGCCACAAACTTTGAAAAAACTCCATCCATGCTGTTTTGAGTGAGATATGGTTTCTGAATGTGTCCTGCCTTCAGTCTCTGGGTGAGCTGGTCAAAATCTGCACGGCTTTCTACGTCACTAGCCGAAATGAGCTGGCTAACCGCAACCTCATTCTCAATAGCAAAGCACTGCTACAACACACATAAATTAACGATAATCTACAAAAGAACTACTTACATGTGCGCCCTCATTTAGAAGTCTCCCAGCTAATCCTTGCTTGTAAATGACCAAAGTTGGAGAAACAACCTTTCTTTTACTGTCTATGGAGCTAGCTGACATGATCTACATCTGAGCTACTGCGCATGTGCGAGTGCAATCAAAGATAGTACAGAAGAAGAAGAAGAAAAGAGGTCTCACTCTGTAGCTAAAACAGAGACCAGGTGAAAAGAGGATCTGCAGCAGTGAGAGAGAGCTGTGCAGTACAACAAAAATATGGTGTTTTTTGAAAATTAAACCATGTAAACCTATTCTGGTACAACCTTAAAATACAATTATGAACCTGAAAATGAGCATAATATGGGCGCTTTAAAAATATTTAAACATAGCCATAAGTTCAGAAACAGAACTTCAGGTTTTTGTTCTAACTTACCAGGGCTCAACTCAAGTCTACAAGCTCATACATTTTGCATTGTATTTACTCAACTTCTCTTAAACACTGATACTCACCATCAGCTGTAGCCAGAGCCATCATGGCACAAACGAGTAGAGACACAGTCAGCATCTTAGTGGCGGAGATAATGCAGATAAGAGATAATGCTTTCTCAGATTCAGCCTGTGGTCTTCCTGTGTGGAGATACTGAACAAGTGGAAAAACTAGCTTTTATATACACGTCTGTTAGAAAATTAGGATACTCTTCTCTTTTCTGTTAATATTAAACTGTTTGCATGGTAGAAAGCCAAAATACTTCTGCCGTTCTCACGAGATTATAGTGACCTTGTGAAAAGCACAGAATGCTCCTGAGGTCAGAGCATGCGGTTGAGATGCCCTGCATGACCAGAGATAAGAGACAACATCGCCGTTTGTATTATGACTTCATCTTAAAAATAAAAAAGCTCCTGTTGAAGCTATCATTAGTAATTATTTTCCTGTACTTTGCTGCAAGTGTTGTAACATTTACTCATTACATGTCATTTGGCTGATGCTTTTATCCAAAGCGACTTACAATTACTACATATGTCAGAGGTTGCACATCTCTGGAGCAACTAGGGGTTAATTGTCTTGCTCAGGGATGCATCGCAGTGGGATTCAAAGCCAGGTCTCCCACACCAGAGTCATGTGACATATCCACTGCACCATCACCATCCTTGCAAGTAAAAAACGAACTTTGAGAAGAACTTCAGTGTTCCTGTCTATTCTTTGATAAATAATTATCAGCAGGTCTTTAACGCCAGTATCACTTCAATGTACATATCAGTGTTTTTTTCACCAGCAACAACACGTTGCTCAGCTTTGTTCCAGTAAGTTATGCACCGTAATAACGTTTATAAAAATCTGTGAATACTCCGGAAGTAGTATGTACCGCTCGGCGGATAAGAAGATAAAAATACGTAATATTCTTAATATTGATGTTTTTGTCTAACTTTGTATTTGGGGATTTAAACAATAAATATAACAATAATAATAAAATACAGTTTCATGTATTTGTCTCATGTCTTGCTTGCTTGGCCGGCCGGCCAGCAGCAGCAATCTGAAATTGAATGAAGCCCATTAATGGCAGACAGCAGAAACACAGGAGCCGAACATGTCCCCCCACCCTTCCCAGAAGAACTACAAGTGCACTAGCTCAAAATATCACGACTCCTCCAAATCTCAGAGAGCACAGATGAGATATATTTTGAATGTGCACAAAGTTTTGAACATGAGCAGAAATCTTGCTTGCTCAAACACATCTGAAATATTACAGTCCAGGGGTTTATTAATTCATTAAAATGAATTAATGTATCATTGAGGTGAATAATTGTTGTGCACATTTAAGGAGGTTACTTCCTCAACAAAAGACACAAAAGAGGAGGGAAGAGTAAATGATGCTAGGCTAAATGTGTGCTGACTCAGTTATAATTAGAAAAGTCGATCTACCGGAGAATAAATAGATGAAAGCAATATAGATTAAGAGAAGAAGAGCGTTACTGCTAAATATTCCATTATGTTTTTATTTTTGGATTGTAATCTATGTTTCTCTTTACATAAAGATATTTACAGCATAAATTGATGCTGCATAAAAATTGACCAAAATGCAGGAAATTAAGTGTTTAATGCTCAACATTTCTGAAAATGCTTCCTAAAACTACTGTAACCACGGTGATTGTTATGAGGATCATCTTCTCAATATAATAATTAATGTGTAAGGCCTACCATAAATTGATATTTCAAAAAAGTTTATTTAAAAAAACTAATAATGCAGTGTGATGTTAAATCAAACTAAGTCCCACACATAAATATGCTCATGTTTCTTTTCACTTTAGTCTTTGCTTATTAACATTCATCAGTTGCAAAATTAGAAAAATGTGCTTTTAAATAACGAGTGATGCATGGAAAATAAAATAAAAAATGTTTCTCTTTGTACATGGTTTATTTGTTGTTTTTCACAACAGTACAAGTCAAAACAAATGCGAACTAGTCAATCAAGCCATTAGGTTGTATTTCTAAACACTCAACTGTAGGTTTTTGATATAGTATATATAAGGCAAATCAAAGTTCTTAGCATAAAACACAATTTTTTCATTATTGGGGTTTTTATTGTGTAAATTCTCACATACAACGTGCAACATTCTTTCACAGAAGAGGAGCAGTAATATATATATATATATGTATATATATGTATATATATGTATATATATATATATATGTTACATTGAAGTGATACTGGCGTTAAAGACCCGCTGATCGCTGTCCGATTCTCTGCCCGCATTGCATTGTGGGATATGGGCTTCGAATGCAACCCACTTGGATCACATCGTAGTGTTTTGTTTTACATCATACTGTAATATTTCACCGGTAATAAGACCGAAATAATATTATTTAAATAAAAAAATGAATACCATGATAACATCTAAATAAATGTTGACAGATGAAGCGTTATAGTTTTTAAAATATAAATAAACAACAAAGCAATCCAGCTTCCCTGACCGAAATAGACCGACATAATAACATTAAAAGAAATAAACCATGATAAGATCTCGTGAATAAATGTTGATTAAAACAGCGGTTATTGGGCTAAAAATACCAATAATAAAACTGCCACAGATTTCGAGTTAAAGGGCCGTGTTTTCTCTTTCGTCTATATCAGACGGTGAGGGATTAACATGAATGTCTATCTGATGGACCCCCCTGTCAAAAATCAATGCAAAAGGTACACTTCTTTCGTTGGAACTTGAGGCCAGGGATCCTTGACCATGCGTCAGACATTTGATGAGTAGGGAGTGAGACTGTATTGATTGTTTATTGATTTTATTTAGTCTGGTGAGTTTGGCGGTGGCAATTTCGGAGCGGTTTCTGGTTAAAAAAATGTCTGTCTCTGTAGGGATCCTTTCCATAATGTTTTCAGACATGAAGCTAAACATGTCCTATCCTCCCAGTATTTATTTTAGTTGGTCTCGCGACGTTCTCTCTTTACCTCTATAGTCCAAGGGTGCAAACCTTGCATCAGCAGCAATTATGAGTACTTTGTGATTCAGAGGGAGATAGTGGGTCAAGGTGACTCATGTACAGGGACAGACTGACAATCGTTCGGGAAAAGTCCAGAACGGCCATCGGCACAAAAAAAGTCTTATAAAGCGATAAATAACAGCCAACATCAGGGGGCGCTAATACAATCACTTACTGTATATGCTATGTTTAAAAAAACTGAGGAAGAAGAGTAGGCCTACTAGTCTGGCTATCACCAATACATACCATGGTCATGATGAGGGACAGACAGCAGAGTTAATTTCACATCAGCAAGAGGTACTGATAAGTGCCAGGATCAGGACACATTATAATAGGCTGCCTTCATCCCTATCTTAGCGAATTGCATAGTCAGCTCAACATGAGTGTGCATCATGATTATGAAAATTATCGTGCCATTTAGTGCTGTCAAACTTAACGTGTTTAATAATTTCTGTTAGGTTAATTTGAAACGCGTTAGAAATTAATCTCACTTGGTTGTATATGAGAGGTTGTAGTGAGCTCACTTTTGCTGCAAGGATGAAGACTATGGTATTGAATTAAACGGGAAAACATCTGGCATGCATTGGTACCTCTCTAAACGTGCTAACAAAAAGGGAAGGAGGCTAAACAATTCACCAAATCTAACCAAAAGTTTAACCAAAAAAATCTCTCTTCCATCAGAGTGCAGTTTTTCCTCGTCTTTTATGTTTGCGTTTACTATTGTGGAACTGGCAAAGACCTCGTGGTTGTTTGTGAAAGCTTCACAGACAACATTGATAGGGCCTAGTCATTTTCATCATTTCACAGTCTTAATATGAATCAAAAGTGTAATATGACATTGACAAAATATTAAATATGTTTTTCAATGCTAATTCTTTAACACAAAGCAACCTATATTATATCAATAAAGCTAATAACCTTTAAATTAATTTGTTTATTCAGGTGAGATAGTTAGTTGCAGCACAAAAGATGACAGGGAGAGTGCAGGGAAGTGCCAGGATGTCCCAGGATGCTCTACATCACAATATTTCACACAGCCCAAGTCAGATGGTCACAGCCTAGAACAAATTTTTGCTTACCACCCTCAGCAAAAGCCTAAACACCTGTCTGTACATAGAGTGTTTAGTTGTAAAGATGGTACCAACCGCAAATGGCTAATAAACACAACCCCAATTATCATCATTGGTTTTGAGATGTTTCTTGCTGTGAACACCTTGTCTGATAGGATACAGTATTGTGGCATAGTATCAGGACATCCTGGCTAGTGTCTGTTGCGCACGGCTAGGGAGGAATGGCCGGATGATCAATATTAACATGTCCTGGATTTCTTTCAGTTATCCGGCTTCACCTACTACGACGCTGGTTATCAACTAGTTCAGTCAACTCAGGGTTTCCCAATTTTGTTTTATTATATGTTTTTTTTTTTTTTTTTTTTTTTTTTTAATATTTTTTTTTTTTTTTTTTTTTTTTTTTATTTTTTATTTTTTTTTTTTTTTTTTTATTTATTATAAATATTTTGTTTTTTTTTTTTTTTTTTTTTTTTTTTTTTTTTTTTTTTTTTTAAAAAAAATTTGTGTTGATTTTTTATTTATTTTTTTTTTTTTTTTTTTTTTTTTTTTTTTTTTTTTTTTTTTTTTTTTTTTTTTTTTGTGAAGTTAATTTTTTTTTTTTTTTTTTTTTTTTTTTTTTTTTAAATTTTTTTTTTTTTAGCCTATAATTTCAGTTGCAACCCTGGCAGTGGGAAGCGATCGTGAGAGCAAATACAAAATATAAAAACATAATTCAAACCGATGTGCGCATTGGCGACACACGGCTCAAGAAGCCGATATGTAATTCCCTCCCATTTATAATATATATATTTCATACAAATACCAATCAGGGAATGTTAACAGGGTTGTCGATCTCTAAATGTTTTAACTTTTATGAGCGCACCCTCTCTCTCTCTCTCTCTCTCTCTCTCTCTCTCTCTCTCTCTCTGCACCGAGCTCCGCCTGATCTTCTATAAGAACTTAGACGCCGTTATCAACCGAGTATTGATTGGTCAGTAGGCGGTGCTTTTACACCGGTTGATCTCTGATCTCCAACTTAACCTGCTCCCGACCAGGTTAGGTGTTCAGCATGAGTTACCATGGTGATTGAACCCGATAACAACTGATCCACCTTCGTAGTACAGAAAATCCTGGATTGAGCCTTAAGTTAGCTCGTTAACGCCAAATCCTGCTTCGTAGTCCAGGCCTCTGGTCATCTCAGGCCAGATGGGATCCGATCCAGTATGTGTCTCTGAAAGCAGTGCTATTTCGTCAGCCAAAAACTTGAGTGCAGACCTTTGCATGCCCTATCTCACAACTTTAATGCAGTGTGAATGCAGTGTGGATTTTCTCAGTCTGGAACTAATGCTGCTTGGTTCTTTCAGAGAATGACATTTACTCTCTAACTGGGACTTTTTGCGACCGATTGGTGGGGAATTGCTACTGACAAAATACACATGTTGATACACTGGTAAGAGCCAATGCCTTTAAACCATGTATGCATCTAATTTAAATAGCTCACGTTACTGTATTGTGTGAACAGTTAACTTAATTTAATATACTTCTTACCAAATCCTGTTTGTTCTTAGCAAAACCATTACTGATGCAAATCAAGGTGAAAATGTGCCAACTAACCTACAACAAGCTGAACAGTAGAGGATTTGTCTAATTCTAATGGAATGCAGCATCTGTATGTTCAGATATTTTCACTTTGGAGAGTTTCAGGGACATGTCTCCGTGTTTCAGTTCCTCAGTGAACAGAGATGTTCGTCCTCTGTAGGACGGATGTTTTTTACTCTCAAGTTCCACGCCGTCACGCTGCACATGGACAAACCTGGGGTCCAGGTCAGGCCTCGCCCACTCCATGGTGATGTCGAAGGCATTCATGGCCGGTACCAGGTGACACGGCAGAATGATGTCCTCACTAATGAATGCCACTACTGGCTGAGATGGACCAATCACCTCAGAGTGACCTGAAAACAAACAGGTTTCTGATTGTCATTTCTGCAGCGTAGAGACAACTGTGCATGCATTTAGATGACATTCTTCAGCACAACATGTATCCACTAACTTTACATGTTATGTAATGATTAAATGATTATGTGAGCAACTGTATGTATTGGACAGGTTTTGGGCTGTGTTGAGTGTCTGATGTATTGTTTATTTTTTCATGTTGTGAGTATGAATGTTATGTACATGAGTTTATGTTTTGTTGTACCTTTGATGTATGATTTTGTTGTTCTTTAGATGTATTGTGAGTATGAATGTTACGGATAGATGTATTCCAACTTATCTAATATTCTTATGAAATAATAGACCCCGGGAAGAGTAGCTTCTGTTTAAGACAGACAGAATCTAATGGGGATCTTAATAAACAAACAAACAATCAGGTTAACATCAAATAGACTGTTAGTGATGTGTGGAATTCACCTCTACATGAGTGTATCAGGGTGAGGAAGACAACGGTGTGAAAAACCAGGACAGTGAAGGTACCACACTGGGACAGTCTGTCCTTCTCATTAAGCATCCTGGAGCTCTAACAAAAAATACAAATGAAGCTGTATGAAAAGTAATAAAAAAAAAAGAAAAAAAATATTTCAAGCACTTAACTCCAACGTTCTAGTTAACAGCTCAAAAATATATGAACACTGTTTTAACTGTTATCTTCATTACGTTGTTTAAAGTTGCATGAAATGGAAATTCAAAAGTAAAATTCGAAAACCTTAAATGTACAGTACTTAAAAGTACAGTACTTGAGTGAATGCAATGTGGTCTATGGGACCCCAAACAAGTATTGTCAATTTAAATGGGTTGAAATTTAGGCTGCACAATTAATCGCAATTTTATTGAAATCACAATACTGACTAGTGCAATATCCAAATCGCAGGGGGGGGGCAATATTTGTTAAAGGCAACATATCATTTATGTCAAACCATTCTGAATGAAGTATTGTGGTGCTGCAGAGAATTCCCAGCCTACAAATCCTATCCTACAGACTAAAGAAAAACATCTTTGCAGGGTGACCTCTAGCTCCCCCAGTAGAGTGTGGCTCAATGGTGTTTATTGCCCCCAACTGCTCCTTCCAGGCAGCGCTGCGACTGCTGCCTTCAAGGCACCTAACCCTAACCTTAACCTTAAACCTGACCCTAACCATAACCAGTGCCTCCCAACGGTGCCTCCCAACGATGTCTTCCAGGCAGCGCTGCCTGGAAGGTACCGTTGGGGGCAAAAAACACCAATAAACTAGAGTGTGCGCCCCATGTAAGCTGAGTTCTTTGCAGCGGCCCAGGTTCGAATCCGACCTGTGGCCCTTTGCTGCATGTCATCCCCAATCTCTCTCTCCCACCTTTCCTGTCTATTCACTGTCACTATTGAATAAAGGGAAAAAAAAACCAAAAATTATTGTAAAAAAATAAATAAAAACCTTTGAAAAAATCTTTGTTTGGTACAGATCCTCGCAAAAATCACACTATAATCATTTTCATTTTAATATTTTTCAATGAAAATGAGAATAATGAGACAAAACTGATCATTCCCTCCAATATCGTGAATCAAATCGCAATCGTAGTATCAGTCAAAACAATTAGATATTTTCCTCATATCATGCAGCCCTAGTTGAAATATGAATGCAGACATTTCTACTCTTTATATCTATCTATTATACAAGTTCAGCAAAGCGTCTGAAATACAAGAAATGAATGTGCAGGTACAGAACAAGACACAGAAGGGAGTTTGTCACTTTTAAAACTTTGGATTTATGATATTAATATTCCTAAACATCGTCAGTGTGGGGCAGCAGAGCCGGGCAGTGGCTGCTGGTCGTTAATACATTTCATTTTTATAAAAGGCGCATGAATGAAACTCATTATGGAGCGTGAATCCGAGCGTGAACATGGGGTAAACTGATGTTTACAACACTACAACGATCATATAAAACATAAAGCGAGCACTCTCTCTTTCACTGCACGATGGCGTTAGAGCCTAGTTTCACTTTCATTTGTAACAAAAGGAGCGACGATGTGAACATACTGTATATGTGGTTAGAAGAGACCACACGGTGGACGGCTAACCCTTTTTTCTTTAAATCAAAAAAACAATATTTCATAAATGAGAAGTCCACACCAAAACACATGAACACATCATACACATTTATTAAAATGTGTGCATGCCTGTTGTGTGTTTCTGGAAATCTCCCCGAGGAGCTACACGGCCAAAGTCCCCCAATAAAAAAAGAGGAGGGTACATGGCTGCTTCCGATCACCTGGAATAAAAGGTGTGCTCTCATTCCAGCGGCCTAGTGCTCATAGTGCAAAACGTTGCTATCCACATGTACACTATTGTATGAATTTGAATTTAAAAAAAAATCATAAGAATAGATCACATCGAAGTCACAAATAGAAGTCATTTTATTTCAGGCTGTTGTGTAATGAAAGGGATTTTTACTTTTACAGTGAGGTTAGTCTCCTATAGCTTCTTTTGTCTTATACTACACTGACTATACTCTGCTAAAAGTAAAAGTCCTGCATTCAAAACTTGAGAAAAAGTATGAAAGTGTTCTCAACAAAACGAGTTAAAGTATTAAAAGTAAAATTAGTTATTGTGCAGTGAAATCCTTATTTTCATTTTTCATATATTTAATATATTGGTTGTTATATATATATATATATATATATATATATATATATATATATATATATATATAAAATATATATATACATATATTTAAATAATTTTTTATACATTCATTTATTTTCCCTTTGTTTTTTCCCTCTATTTCTTTTGCATAATTTAGTACTAGCCATATAGATGGCAAACAGCGTGGGATAAAATGCCATCATATGGGTTTGAAACCAACCGGTTCTATAGTCAGATACATATCTGTGTATCTTTGTGACATAGAAATTAGTACAAAAGGTGACATTTTAAAAGATTAGATTTAACAAAAGAAACAGACCAGGTTCAAATGCTCTAGAGTTTTAATTGAAAGTGGATCAAAGATTAGTTTGTGCTTAAAAATATTTTCATATCAAGTCTTCTCTTATTAAAGGCCAAAGAGGAAGTCCAGCTCCTGTTTACGCCACGTGCTGCTTCATCCCTTCCGCAACGTTCCAGCCAAACAGAATTAAAGTGATGGTTCGGAGTAATTTCACCCTAGGGTCCTTTGCACCATGACCTCGAGCCAAACAACCCCCCAGAAGCTTTTTTCACCAGTGTCGAACATTGGGAGAGTTAGTGTCATAAGCTGAATAGCTTAGTGCAGGGGCTAATGGATCCACGTTTGTATCTCCTAAGTTACCCCACTAATAATGCCTGAAATGATACCAAACTTCTACACTAGTACATATAGGTTATGCACTCATAAAACGATGGATTGGAAAGTTTGTAAGTACACCAGTTACATATAGTACAAAATCTGCTTTAGAGATTAGGTTATTAGGTTTAAAAAAGATTAGGTTAAAAAAGAAGAGACTGAGACCAGCTTTCAATGCTCCAGAGTTTTATTTCAAAGTGCATCAAAGATTAGTTTGTGCCAAAAGTGTTCTTTTCACAACATATTCATTCTTCTCTCATTAAAAGCCAAAGAGGAAGTCAGGAAGTTTGGTTACAGCCTAAAAGAGAATTAAAGATGTGATTACACATGAGACTGATGACACAGATAAATCCATACTGTCACACACGTTTGTGTGTGTGTGTGTGGTAGGCACAATTTATCTCTGTGTCAGCTCAGGAGATTCTTCTGGGTTTCTGGCACAGACAGATGGAAGTTTGCCAGAACACATGAAATCATCCCAGCAGTTGTGCTCTGTGAACACAAGAAACACAGGAGTCATTAAGAGCTTTAATATCTCAACAGAAGTAATATCAGTGACACTAAAGGCCAAAATCTCTTCATAAAACAGAGGAAGCTTCACGACAGTTACTAAAAAATATTTGCAAAACAGATCAATTTGCGGTGTTTATCACCCATTCATTATGCATCACTTCAGAGTTTAACTCCAACATTGTTATTTATGACTTTTGTCATTTAACTCCATACAGAAGTCCTGGTAATTAATTTGTTGTGATTTACCTCCAGCATTCATCCGGATGCAACCCTGATTGCCACCTGAATTGTTGGGTTGCCCTGCACACCAGAATGTAAAGTAGAAAGGTCTGCCATCACTCCAGAACCAAACATTGTTCTGTAGAAAAGATGTAGAAGTTAAAACGTGACATCTTATCCCTAATCAGATCCCTTTTGTATGATATATTACCTTCGGGGAGTCATGGCCTCCAATCCAGGTCATTGGATAACCATGAGTCTGTTGTTTGATTATCATCTGAATGAAGTGATATTCCTCGATACTGTGCACTGATGCAAGGTTTCCTTTAAAGGACTGGCAGTTTTTCTACAGGGGAGATAGACAGACAGACAGATGTGAAACTGCATTTTAATGTGGTCTCCTCCACCAGCAGGAGGATGGAGGTTTGGCTCAAATATTGAGCTGGTTGCAGTAAATATTTGTTGATGAGGTGATGGTAGTTTTGCAGGATTTAACGTCACTGTTGTACTGTGGTCTCTGCTACATTGGCAGCTTTAATTAGGAAGTTTTGTCTTTGGTTGCATTTGTTTGATTTTGACCAACACTGTTTAGCCTACTTCTGTAGCACCACAAGCAGTTGAAAATTTCAATTGAACTGCAAAATATCTCAACATCTTCTACATTTTTGGCACTAAATGTGGTTCAGACTAGTTGACGTTGAATAAGAGAAGAATAACAAATGAGACAACACTGCTGAATTCAAATTAACATTTATTTAACACAGTTATTGTCTACATTATCTGTTTAGAGGGTGTTTAGTCATAGGCTATAATTTTCAGCAGTTTTGAAAATGTTTTCAAAACATTTCATTGTTGTGTCCACTAAAAGTCTTCACAGTTACACCTGCTTTCCGTCCCACAACCATCCCAAATGACAAATCTGATAAATTATTTACATGTTCAGAGTAAGAGTGGGGGCTGGGGACACCCATACACTAGCTTTTGTAGCCCTGTAAGATAGTTTAGCTGGTTGAAGGATTTCTACACTATATTTCTACATTCAGAATTTGATTCAGGTCATGTAAACAGCATATTCCGTTTTGATATTTCGAATAAGGCCTTTTTCTGAATATAGCATTTTCCGATTAAGACGTGGGATATGTCGGTATTATATGAAGGTAAATGTGGTGCAAAAGGTGAGAGCTTGTAGAAGACAGTGTGAGAACTTGCAGAACAAAAAATCTGAACTTGTATGTTAAAATTTGCACTTGTAAAAATTATTGTTAAAATCTCACTATTTGTAGTTTTTAAAACATATTACAATGTACTATTTCGTCCAGGAACCTGAGGCCATTTTTACAATTCCTTTTCCTTCTGGTTTTATTTTCTAAAAAAGCTTGTAAAACGTCAACCCTGTTGTCTATAGTCAATCAATGTACATACTTTTTTTCAGGAAAAACTGGGCTATTAGCATATTTGAGCTGTAGTGAGGTCAATTGAAAGTAAAAAAAAGGTTATATGACCTTAAAAACAAATAAATAAATAAAACGGAAAATGAATCTCACAGATATTTATTGATATCACACACAGAACAATAATAGCTAAGCCAATCTCCTGTCTAAATCAGTTCCCATATGTCTTGGGTGTCAAACTGTGAAGAAATAAACATTATAACTTATATAGTTGACAAAATATATACAATTTTTCAAAAAAAGTCCAGACGCTTTTGCCAATAATCAAAATAATAATGTTCAAATGTATTGATATCACACACACAGCAAGCATTTGTGTTGTCTAAAACAGTTATCCTATATATTTGAAGTCATCCAGTGCAAAAATGAACATAATGAACATTATAACTCATATAAATGACAAACTATTTACATTTCTTCAAAAAAAGGCCCACATGTATCCCAAATATCTAAACAGTGACGCCATTATTCTCTGTAGAACGGTCATAGACCGTAGTTATCTTTCTTTTTCACTTTACTCTTTGTTCTCGCTCCTACTTCCTGGAGTGAACTCTCTTTTCGACTATATACTCTTTGTGTGATGGACCTGCCTTCCCGTTGGTTGAAAAACGTCAAAACAGTCTTGCAAACCATCATGGGAGATTTATACTAGACTGTAGCAGCCGGTAGCACATAGCTAGCGGCAAAAATGACGGAAAATTGATAAATTACGGACATCGACTGGATAAATCTTGGATTTAAGCATTTGGATTTATTGCTGAACAACTCCGAAAAGAGGATCAAGTTCCAGGCTGGATAGAAAACCTTCTGTAAAGGCTACAAAGACATCAAAGACACCCCCGTGATGGCTAGCTTGCTAGCTTCTAGCTGGAAAAAATGGTAAGAAGATCGATAAAAGTTTCATTAAATAATCTAAATATTAATCGGAGGTGTAAATTTACAAAGCGATCATATTGCACTGAAAGCTAATATTCTGTCACTAGCAACCTACACCTGCCATCTGTCAAATACAGTTGCATTTTCAGCTTTGAACAAAACCGTTCAGGAATTATTACAGGAAAAGTGGGGCATGCGTAATGTTTCATTCGTCCCTCCTGGTCGGGACGATTGAAACAGCATGGGGGGACTAATGAAACATACAGTTTAAGCCATATAAACATCCCACAATTTAAATATTTTACTACATATCGTGAATGGTACTCCCAAAAGGTGTTATTTTAGATAGATTGGTGCTGGGTTCTATGTCTTCGTGAATATCTGTTAACAACTCATTGCCGTCACCTTGAAGCGTGTATGAAGCGGTTTTTGAAATATCATGCACTGTGGATGATTCTGCCATTTTTATAGCTAGAACACATTACGTTACTAGAATACGCTAGAATACGTTTTTGCATTTATATCATGTTTCAATTGTGGAAAATGTTATTTCACTAGGTTTTTAAGTGGGTCAGGTCACTGCACATCCAAATAAGTGCCCTTAACGACCCACAGCCCATAGGATAACATGGGAAAACTCGACCCCCTACGTAGTGGGGCCCAAATATATTTTCATCTTTCTAAAACAGCTTTTCCATGTCTCCCCTCCATAAATTATAGTATAAACACTGATATTTGTGCATTTACTTAAAATACAGCCAGGTCGGGGACAGTTGAAACAGCTGTTTCAACCGTCCCGACATATGTCATTACAACCTAGCGTATTGATTTCCTCTTTAGGGTGGTCCTTCTTTTGTATACTTGAGTCATTGACTACGTTTACAAGCTGTCAATTTTCGGGTTATGGTCGGGTTAAGGTCACTATTCGGGTTTCTGAAACATTCGGAATAACCCGTTTACATGCGTGAGCAGAGAGAGTTACTCCTGTATACATGGCATTTGTAATCAAATGGCAATATCCCGACGTAAACGGCGACGGCTAAGTTGCGTCTGGGACGGAGCCTACACGGACAACCTTTAAGACGCAATAACTTTTCGGTCACCTTCTTATAAATCTCACTATCTCGGTACTTTCTGCCGTCAACAAAAGACATTATATTCATGGTTTTCACCACACTAATAAAGAAATTGGTTTCCTCCTCGCTCCAAAAGTGTGGTGCTGTGCTGCGTCTCGCAATGTTTACCTCTACTTCTTGTTTACTTCCGTTATACTGCGCGCAGGTTTTCTGCATTGACATATATATATATATATAACTATATTATTAAAGTATATAATTATTATTATAACTATGTTTTCTGGCGCATACAAGAAGTTCCTCTACTCAAAAGACCAAGATTCCTTGCGAATAGAACATGCGCAGAACACAAATCAATGTTCCTTTTGATGGAGATATGCCGATACGCGTTTACATGACCAAAATTTCGGGTTAGAAACGGGGTAACCCAGGTAGCATATTCGGGTTTTTAAAAACCGGAATATGAGCATATTCGGGTTTTTGCCGGTGTTTACATGGCCGTGCGCGACCGGGTTATTGCTAATATTACAGTTTTGAACGGGTTATTGGCTGCATGTAAACGTAGTCAGTGTTTAAGGTTGCTCTTAGCTTTGTTGTTTTTATTCCGTGTTTTTGCTTTGTCTTGCTGGTTTTATGTTTTTACATGCTTGCTCTGTAAAGCACTTTGGATTGAATGACCAATTGAATGGATTGTTTGGAACTATGCGAGACTGCATACCCCGGAAGTAGCCGGCAAAAAGCGTACAACGGAGTCCAATGGGAGTGTCGCCACTCTGTCTTTCTTTATCACTCTGGTTTGACCTAAGGAAGTCTGTCTATCATCATTGCACTCAGAGAAAACTGGAATGTTTCATCCGCCCCGCGGTTCAATCGTCCCAGCTCTCCCCTACAGTATTTGCATCAACAGGTTAGCACTGTCAATGTTAGCATCCTGATGTTAGCATTTCGCTCAAAGCTGCCATGTCTAATTAAAGCTCCTAGCATGACAGTAGACTCATAGTCTTGTTTGTCCGTTAGTTGGTAAGATATCTCAAATGATACTTAATCTATTTTAAAGGAAATTGGGTGGAAAGGTTATTCAATACCAGCAGAATATACTTTCTGATTACCTCAGCGTCAGACCAATCCAGTTCTCTAGGAACGTAGAGGAAACAGCGATCATTGTACTTCATCCAAGAAGCAGGACAAGCAGGGCCCGCTTCGTAGCTGGAAGCATCATCTGCGTTGCTAGAAGAGTTGTTGGAAACGTTGCTGGTAGAGTTGCTGGAAGCGACATCTGCGTCTATGAAGACAGAGAATCACAACAGCTGATTTCACTGAGTTATTAATTATATGTTTGTCAGCACTTAAAGATGCAGTAGGTAAGTCTTATAAAACTAACTTTCTGTCATATTTGCTGAAACTGACCCTATGTTCCAGTAGAACTACATGAATTATGTAAAAAAAAAAAAAAGACAGCTCCTCTGGCACCTCCTACAGCCTGTAGTGCCATTGGCAAAATTCCACCGCTCCCGGTCGATTTTCTCCAATCATGGCCACAGGGGGGGTCTATCTGCCTGTCGATCACTGCTCAGGCACACGCATATATAGCGTTCTCCCTTCCCCCCTTCCCCGCGCACGGGCTGCAGAAAAGTTTTCCAAAACTCCGTGAATATTGGAGAGGCTTTTCAGAGGTGGCGTGGCTGCAGGATTTTTAAGATCTGAAGAACGATGCAGATGTAGCCACATTTCCTCTCAACAGGTAACATAATTACCATGAGTGATTTATCTTTCACTTGGTTATTAGTAGTCAAAAGTCCACAAAGCTACGTTGGTGAGGATGATAGTAACGTTAGCACAGTGGTCGGTCTGATGTGATGCTGAAATGGCTAACGGTAGCCTGCTAGTTAGCATCGTTTTACTGTTGGTGAGTAAAGTTAACGTTGTGTTAGTGTTTTAGTTATTGAACATGTTGTCTGTCTGACATGCCGGCAGTTCTGTCAAACTCCGTTGTGTGGGAGGGGCTTAGGAGACGGTTTGGGCTGCAGCAGAAAGGGAGGAGGGACTGAGAAGTTGTCGATGTTCAAATTTGTTGGCAAAGTCCTGGATCTTCACAATCTTACCTACTGCAGCTTTAATCTGCACGTTCCTATGCCAGCACTGTTCGTTATAAAGGTAAATGGTGTGAAACGTGAGAGCTTATAGACTTGTAGAATATGATTTGAGTACTTGTAGAACAAAACTCTGAACTTCTATGTTGAAATTTTCTTTTTTAAATCAAAATCTTTTTATTTACTTTTCAGTATAACAACGTACAAAGCTGTCAATTTGTTAAAGACAGGTTATATGAAAGGAATAAATTTAAAAAAAAACACCAATCAGTCACTTCAACATGTGCTCTCTGTATCACAACCTGCCAACCTGCGCGCCTTGACTTTTGCAACACTTCTTACGATAAATGTGGTGCAAAACGAATTTGTAGCTGTGGACATATATCTATGGTGGACATAACGTTAGTCTGTGGAGCTCTGAGCAAACAGAGTGGGGGAAGCAGGGTTGCTATCGCCCGATGTGGCAATGTTTTTATTAAATTTACATTAGTTAATTTTTACAAGTGGAATGTTCACAGACAAGATTATTGATCACCTCCCTTCAGAATGTTTGAATTTTGTCACACTCCCAGACACATTGTGCATAAATGTTCCTTTAGCCTCATTGTATTTAAAACAAAGGTCAGGTAGATTACTGTTTTATTTATTTTCCTTGACAGGAGTTGTATATGTCTGCATCAGCCAATCATATTGGACTAGCTTTAAATTAGAGTTTTTTTTTCTGAGATGCGTCACAAGTTTTCTTTCAACCGGTTTTCTGTCCTCTTTTAAGTTTGCCCTCCATGTCTAAAGTCTCATTATTTGATGTTTTTTTAGAGCTAGATGCAAGCCAGTTACTGTATATGTTGATCAAATCTACTTATAATTTCTTCTAAGGATAAGAGTGCAGGAATCCTGACTGATTGGTTTTGCATAGAAAAAATAAAGTTCCTCACTTGGAGAGATTTAAAAGAGAGGTCATTAGAATCCTATTCACCTACTGTACTAAGCCATATTTAGAATCCTGCATCCATCTTGCCTGGTTTAAATAAAACATTGCCCTGCATTGGGCTGAATTGTGACAGAGAGTCCAATATGTTCATATTTTCTTTTACCTTTATTACCATACATTAACTATATTAAGAACTATAGGGTAAGCAGTATGTGCTCTTAAGTACTTTCTGAAACACTGCCTTCAGCACCTTGGTGTCAGCTCCAAGGAAGCAGGCGGTAAGCTCTAGGTCCTGCAGCCACCGCAAGGCAAAGTCCTGCATTCAGCTGATGCATGTGAATATTTATTTAAAAATATTTAAACATAGCCATAAGTTCAGAAACGGAACTTCTGGTTTTTGTTCTAACTTACCAGGGCTCAACTCAAGTCTACAAGCTCTCACATTTTTGCATTGTATTTACTCAACTTCTCTTATTCAGAAGTTAAACACTGATATTCACCATCAGCTGTAGCCAGAGCCATCATGGCACAAACGAGCAGAGACACAGTCAGCATCTTGGTGGCGGAGATAATGCAGATAATTCTTCTTTCTCAGATTCAGCCTGTGGTCTTCCTGTGTGGAGATACTGAACAAGAGGAAAAACTAGCTTTTATATACACACCTTAGGATTGAAAATTAGGATACTCTTCTCTTTTCTGTTAATATTAAACTGTTTGCATGGTAGAAAGCCAAAATACTTCTGGCGTTCTCACGAGATTATAGTGACCTTGTGAAAAGCACAGAATGCTCCTGAGGTCAGAGCACGCGGTTGAGATGCCCTGCCTGACCAGAGATAAGAGACAACATCGCCTTTTGTATTATGACTTCATCTTTAAAACATAAAAAAGCTGCTGCTGAAGCTATCATTAGACATTTCTTTCTGTACTTTGCTGTGAGTGCTGTAAAATTGACTCCCACTTGCAAGTAAAAAACTAACTTTTAGAAGAACTTTATTAACTCTATTTTTTGATAAAAAATTATCCTTAATGAATGTCATCACATCTGTTTGGCTGTTGTTCAACAAATCAAAGGGCACAACATCACACACTGTTGGTTTTTTAAATGTTAACACTTTAGTGAATCATGGATTGTCACCTGCCAGTACACTTACCTAACAGCCTGGGTTAATCCAATATATGTTGCCTCAATCAAATTGTATGCTGAAGAGTCATTTCAATTTAAAGAGTTTTTTCAACCTGGCAACCTATTTTCCAATGCTTTTGAGTCTGATTTATGGGAACAGTAATCTGTGAAATCGGTCCAGTATTAAGCAAGACTGCTGCAGTCAGAAGCGGCGAAACAAGCTATAGTACAATGTTACGTTGATGGTTTATTTACCTTCAATTCATTATTCTAAGTGTTTGACAACATTGTGGAAAGGATCCCTACAGAGGTCGACCTTTTTGTTAAATAGTGAGATCCTTTTTCTTTAACGTGAAACATCCCCAAAATTGCTATGGCCAAACCTACCAGACTCCATTTAAATAAACAGTAATTTTATCAACAGATAACAAACTTCATTAAAAGTCGACAGAAACAAAATAAAACTATTAAAAGCCATCTTGTTTCGTCTGTCCACTGATCTAACAATCACCAATTTGGTTTGGTTAAAATTAAGCTTGCATTGCCAGACCTTTTTCTGGCTAGTCCACTTCGTGGGAAATTAAGAACTCTCTGCACTGGTGGTGGTGTCGTTGATGCACTTGCATCATTAGGTTTGCTTTTTTAATAACAAATCTGTCCATTTAATTCTCACTCTGATTACCTAACGCACATGCACACACTGTGGGGGGGGGGGAGGCATTTTCATCCAAGAGACACTGTGATTGGTGGATAGGATATGGAGCAGGGGACTGACAGCGACATAACCAATCACATTATGACAGACACTCCACTTAACACCAATTGCAATGTTTAATTTTAAATGAATGTAGCCTACTGGCAGTCTGGCACAGTCTGGGTGCTCAGTGGGTGCTCGGTATTTTCTGTGGGTGCTCGAACTCCGGGAACCCACGGTATCGGCGCCTATGTCTTCCTCTGATGCAGGCGTAGCCTACACTAAGTCAATAGATATTAGGCTATACAGTGAAGTTACATATTAAGTGGTTCAGGGTCCTTCTGTGAGTCATTTTGGGGTAGACTTTTGTTTTGATAAATTCTACAAGCAGCAACACCACAGGCCAAGCAATCACAGCACTAGTAACATTAAAAGAAATACATATGAACTGTGATAACATCTAGTGAATAAATGTTGATTAAAACAGCGGTTATTGGGCTAAAAATACCAATAATAAAACTGCCACAGATTTCGAGGTAAAGGGCCGTGTTTTCTCTTTCGTCTATATCAGACAGTGAGGGATTAACATGAATGTCTATCTGACGGACCCCCCTGTCAAAAAACAACGCAAAAGGTACACTTCTTTCGTTGGAACTTGAGGCCAGGGATCCTTGACCATGCGTCAGACATTTGACGAGTAGGGAGTGAGAATGTGTTGATTGTTTATTGATTTTATTTAGTCTGGTAAGGTTGGCGGTGGCGATTTCGGAGCGGTTTCTGGTTAAAAAACACAAATTTTACTCTTTAACAAAAATGTCTATCTCTGTAGGGATACTTTCCATAATGTTTTCAGACATGAAGCTAAACATGTCCTATCCTCCCAGTATTTATTTTAGTTGGCCTCGCCACGTTCTCTCTTTACCTCCAGTCCAAGAGTGCAAACCTTGCATCAGCAGCAATTATGAGTACTTTGTGATTCAGAGGGAGATAGTGGGTCGAGGTGACTCATGCAGGGACAGACTGACAATCTGTGCGTTTGGGAAAAGTCCAGAACGGCCATCGGCACAAAAAAAGTATAATAAAGCGATAACTAACAGCCAACATCAGGGGGTGCTGATACGATCACTTACTGTATATGCTATATGTAAAAAAACTGAGGAAGAAGAGTAGGCCTACTAGTCACCAATTCAATTCAATTTGATTTTATTTATAGTATCAAATCATAACAGAGTTATCTCGAGACACTTTACAGATAGAGTAGGTCTAGACCACACTCTATAAATTCCAAAACCCCAACAATTACAGTAATTCCCTCAAGAGCAAGCATTAGCAGTGGCTGTTGCGACAGTGGCAAGGAAAAACTCCCTTTTAGGAAGAAACCTCGGCAAACCCAGACTCTTGGTAGGCGGTGTCTGACGGGGCCGGTTGGGGGTGTGATGAACAGTGGCAAATAATAGTCACATTAAAGATAATGGAACAGTGACTTTGAAGGTCATCGTGGAAGTTCATGTCATAGCAGGGCACATCGTGTCATACTGAGTAGTGCAGCCTCCTATACCGGATCCTGACTACTCTGTGCGTATGAACATCACAGCAGGGCATTGTGGGATGTAACGTGGCACTGCAGACCATGGGTGGATGCGGCGGACACAGCAGGACGCAGCAGGACGCGGCCGGGCATTGCAGGGAATCTGCGAAGAAGAAACATAAGGACTAAGGAGTAAACTCCCCAGAGCTAGGTTAGTAACAAGCATTTCTGGGACAGGATGCATACAAAAGGAAACAAGTGAAAACAGAGATGAGAGAGCCGCTCAGTGTGTCATAGGAAGGAAGGAACTTCCCCGGCAGTCTAGAATTATAATAGCATAGCTAAGAGAGGCAGGTTAGCTTAGAGAGAGGTGCCGGATTGGGCTTGAACTCTCTCTCTGCCTCCCTCTACTCTCACTATATTATTGATTATATGATAAATGAATCTGATGACTATGAAGAGAAGCAGGTGGGCCGGTTAGGCGGACGCTGCAATTCCTCACTCCCTAAAAGCTTTATCAAAGAGGAGGGTTTTCAGTTTATTCTTAAATGTGGTGACGGTGTCTGCCCCCCGAACCCAGACTGGGAGCTGGTTCCATAGGAAAGGAGCCTGATAGCTGAAGGATCTGGCCCACAGTCTACTTTTAGAGACTCTAGGAACCACAAGTAGCTCTGAATTTTGGCAGTGCAGTGCTCTAGTGGGACAATAAGGTATTAAGAGCTCTTCTAGGTATGATGGTGCTTGACCATTTAGAGCTTTGTAGGTCAGGAGGAGGATTTTAAATTTGATTTTAAATCCACAGCCTGGTCATGATGAGGGACAGACAGCAGAGTCAATTTCACATTAGCAAGAGGTACTGATAAGTGCCAAGATCAGGACACATTATAATAGGCTGCCTTCATCCCTATGTTAGCGAATTGCATAGTCAGCTCAACATGAGTGTGCATCATGATTATGAAAATTATCGTGCCATTTAGTGCTGTCGAACTTAACGTGTTTAATAATTTCTGTCAGGTTCATTTGAAACGCGGTAGAAATTAATCTCACTTGGTTGTATATGAGAGGTTGTAGTGAGCTCACTTTTGCTGCAAGGATGAAGACTGTTATGGTATTGAATTAAACGGGAAAACATCAGGCATGCATTGGTACCTCTCTAAACGTGTCTCTAAATCCTAGCTTGCACTTTCTGTCCATCAGTTCCATCAGAGTGCAGTTTTTCCTTGTCTTTCATATTTGCGTTTACTATTGTGGAACTGGCAAAGACCTGGTGGTTGTTTGTGAAAGCTTCACGGACAAAATTGATAGGGCCTAGTCATTTTCATCATTTCACAGTCTTAATATGAATCGACAAAATATTAAATAGGTTATTCAATGCTAATTCTTTAACACAAAGCAACATATATTATATCAATAAAGCTAATAACCTATCTTTAAAAATAATTTGTTTATTCAGGTGGAAGATAGTTGCAGCACAAAAGATGAGAGTGCAGGGAAGTGCCAGGATGTCCCAGGATGCTCTACATCACAATATTTCACACAGCCCAAGTCAGATAGTCACAGCCTAGAACACATTTTTGCTTGCCACCCTCAGCAAGGTCTACAGATCACCACAAATGGCTAATAAACACAACCCCTTGAATATCATCATTGGTTTTGAGATGTTTCTTGCTGTGAACACCTTGTCTGATAGGCTACAGTATTGTGGCATAGTATCAGGACATCCTGGCTAGTGTTTTTCGCAGGGCTAGGCAGGAATGGCTGGATGATGGGCCTATTTGGGAGAAAGTCCACGGCTGTTTTTTAGCCCCAGTCCGTCCCTGCTCATGCACGGACATCTGGTCATCTCAGGCCAGATGGGATCCAGTATGTGTCACTGAAAGCAGTGCTATTTCGTCAGCCAAAAAATTGTTAATGCAGTGTGAATGCAGTGTGGATTTTCTCAGTCTGGAACTAATGCTGCTTGGTTCTTTCGGAGAATGACATTTACTCTCTAACTGGGACGTTTTGGGACCGATTGGTGGGGAATTGCTAATGACAAAATACACACGGTGATACACTGGTAAGAGCCAATGCCTTTAAACCATGTATGCATCTAATTTAAAGGAAGACTTCATATACCTTTTCCATCACTCATAATGATCAGCTGTTTCATGGTACGTCGCTTGTCTGTAGTAATCAGATCCAGCTGTGTCGTGGTTAGTTAAACCAATCAGAGTCAGCCATTTGTCACGAGCCTATCACAGCATTACATCCAGTTTTAAATCTGCTCTCTCTTCCGCGGTTGGCAGTTGTCGTTTCAGCAAATAGTGCGTCCCGCCTCCTCCCCTTCTACCACCGGTGGTCACGCCCTCTGACTCGGGTATCGTCTGCGCTTGGCTGTCGATGGTTCCTCTGCTCCTTCATCACCACCACCAGTGTCTGGACTCCATCGGGGGATATGTTTGGGTTTCCTTAACCCTTAATGGACATTTGGTTTCGATGGAGTCCAATCTCCAGATACTTGTTACATTTACATGTTGTCTGCACAATAAATATGTTCATAATTGCAAGGAAGTCTCTCCTGATTGAAATACTACCATGTAGAGGTGAATTGCACACATCACTAACAGTCTATTTAATGTTAACCTATTTGTTTGTTTATTACTATCCCCATTAGCTTCTGTCTGTCTTAAACAGAAGCTACTCTTCCCGGGGTCTATTATTTCATAAGAATATTAGATAAGCTGGAATACATCTATCCGTAACATTTATACTCACAATACATCTAAAGAACAACAAAATCATACATCAAAGGTACATCAAAACATAAACTTATGTACATAACATTCACACTCACAACATAAAAAAATAAACAATACATCAGACAACACTCAACACAGCCCAAAACCTGTCCAATACATACAGTTGCTCACATAATCATTTAATCATTACATAACATGTAAAGTTAGTGGATACATGTTGTGCTGAAGAATGTCATCTAAATGCATGCACAGTTGTCTCTATGCTGCAGAAACCTGTTTGTTTTCAGGTCAGTCTGAGGTGATTGGTCCATCTCAGCCAATAGTGGCATTCATTGGTGAGGACATCATTCGTGTCACGGCGTGGAACTAGAGAGTAAAAAACATCCGTCCTACAGAGGACGAACATCTCTGTTCACTGAGGAACTGAAACACAGGAACATGTCCCTGAAACTCTCGAAAATGAAAATATCTGAACATACAGATTCTTCATTCCATTAGAATTAGACAAATCCTCTACTGTTCAGCTTGTTGTAAGTAAGTCGGCACATTTTCACCTTGATTTGAATCAATAATGGTTTTGCTAAGAACAAACAGGATTAAGTTAGAAGTACATTAAATTAAGTTAACTGTTCACACAATACAGTAACGTGAGCTATTTAAGAATTTACACTGAGCTTCATCAGGGTGAGGAAGAACAGTGTGAAAAACCAGGACAGTGAAGGCACCACACTGGGACAGTCTGTCCTTCTCATGAAGCATCATGGAGCTCTAAAAAAAATACAAATGAAGCTGTATGAAAAGTAATAAAAAAAAGAAGAAAATATTTCCAAATGTTTGCGCAGAACCCTAACTAAAAAACAATGTTCCAGTAGATTCACCCAAGTTCTTTGCAGCGGCCCATGTTCGAATCCGACCTGCGGCCCTTTGCTGCATGTCATCCCCCATCTCTCTCTCCCACCTTTCCTGTCTTTTCACTGTCACTAATGAATAAAGGGAAAAGCCCCCAAAAAATTATCTTAAAAAAATAAATAAAAACTTTTGAAAAAATCTTTGTTTGGTACAGATCCTCGCATAAATCACACTTTAATAATTTCATTTTAATATTTTTCAATGAAAATGAGAATAATGAGACCAAACTGATCATTCCATCCAATATCGTGAATCAAATCGCAATCGTAGTATCAGTCAAAACAATTGCAATTAGATATTTTCCTTATATCATGCAGCCCTAGTTGAAATATGAATGCAGACATTTCTACTCTTTATATCTATCTTTCACTAAGTTCAGCAAAGCGTCTGAAATACAAAAAATGAATGTGCATCTGTGAGCTGATTTTATAACACTACAAAAATCATATAAAACATTAAGCGCTGCATGATTTGATTTGGCATTAGCAGTGGTTCCCAACCCGGGGTCCGGGCACCCCTTAGGGGGGCGGCAAAGATCACTGGGGGTGCGCAAGTCTTTATCTGGTTTGAGGTTGAGGTAAAAAAAAATATTTGCAAAAAAAAAAAAAAAAAAAAAAAAAAAAAAAAAAAAAAAAAAAAAAAAAAAAAAAAAAAAAAAAAATTTTTTTTTTTTAAAAAAAAGTGGAAGGGAAATAAAAAAACAAAAACCCCCAAAAAAAAAAATAAAAAAAAAGCATTTTTTTTTTTTTTTTTATATATAAATAGATGTCTCATCCGCGCTGCTGGCCAATGGAGGTAGACATCAGCACCTGGCGGCCATCTTGCCACAGTCAGCTTGCTCACTCGTAACATTGTGTTTTAATGGTGCATGTACTATTTAAATAACCATAACTTGATCAATTTTCTACCGATTTTCAAACAGTTTGGTTTGCTATAAACGTCAGAGATGTAGTTATGACACTGAATAGGCCTATTTATGAATAATTATAACCATGGACTTCCATATACACACATATACACACATACACACACACAAACACACACACTTTTATAATATGAATATTACTAATATAATAAAATAATTGTAATTATTACATGTTTATTTTAGACAAGTTTAAACTAGTATAAAAGTGACATTTATTTGCAATAAAAAATAGGTACAAGATTTCCCTTTAAAAATATACATAAAGAAATGCTGCATGTTGAAATCCCCACCCTGTAGAGAGAACTACACTACTGTGGAGGTATACACATGGAGGATAGAGAAAAAAATTCAATTAATTTCAATTCAATTTTATTTGTATAGCGCCAATTCATAACAAAAGTTATCTCAGGACACTTTTCAAATAGGAGAGAGAGAGAGAGAGAGAGAGAGAGAGAGAGAGAGAGAGAGAGAGAGGTGCACAGCAACAACAGTATTGGCAATAGCAGTCAAGCAGAACCATGGCAGGAGGCTCCACTAGGATCGATGAGAACCTGCAAGATGAGAAAACACAAGAATTCCATGGAAGAAGTGAAGTTAGTAACATGCATTCATGGGACGTGAATGTGTGCAGAGAGAGAGAGGAAGAGAGGAGCTCAGTGCACCATGGGAAATCCCCCAATAGTCTAGGCCTATAGCAGCATAACTAAGGGATGGTTCAGGACTCACCTGATCCAACCCTAACTATAAGCTTTATCAAATAGGAAAGGCTTAAGCCTACTCTTGAATGTGGAGAGGGTGTCTGCCTCCCGAACCCCAACTGGAAGCTGGTTCCACAGGAGAGGAGCTTGGTAGCTGAAGGCTCTGGCTCCTGTTCTACTTTTAGAGACTATAAGACATAAGTAAAGATGTTTTGAGTGTCTAAAATGTGCTGTAATAAACAACACATTATATAACTTGCAGTAACAAAAACTAAAGTAACATTTAATCACATATTGATATATCAATCTTATACACCTTGAATTATTGTTGGTCAATGATACACATACACTTTGAAGATGAGCTGGAAAGTTGAAAATGGTTGGCACAACAGCACCATCTTTATGCCAGACATTCTGCCCCATTCTGTCAAAGTCCTCACTCCTGAAGTGCTTGCTGCAGAGCAGTGTCCTGTCAGAGGCAAAAAAACCATCCCTTCTTAGGGCAAGTTCCCACTGCCTCCTCATCTTTCTGGTTTTGGGAAACCTTAAAAACGTGAGAAATGTACCCAGATATATAAAATTATTGTCAACATTTCCAACCCTTTTTTCCTTCTTTCAACTTTAACGGTAAGGACAAAAATACACACCTAAATTATCATATGTTTGGGGTAATTGTATGTATGCATGTGTGCATGTATGCATGTATGTACTTTAGAATAAGACAACCACACTAAACTAGCTATAAAAAGGTGTCCAAAAGAAACATTCAGCGATTGTGTAAACAAACTTCTAAAAAGCCTTGGGTCAACAACAATCTTGTAATACTATTATGTCATAGCCCGCTGTTCCTGTGTAACAGGACCTGTATTGTACATATGACGATTATCCCAAATATCATCATAATATTGTCATATCTCTCTCGTTTTGAGACTCCGGCGATTGGAGCATCCGTAGGCTGCACGAAAGTCTGGCATCTTCTCTTATAAAGACAGCAAGTTCCTGTATCATAATGTAAGATGTTTTTAACAAACTAAACTGATTGGAAATCATGTGCAACTTAAGTTATATTGAAAAGAAAATTGCTGGGTAGCAGCTGAACTGTAACGTTAGCTTCTCGTTATTAGCCAGCTAGGCTAATAACTACAACCACAGCGCCCCCTCAGCGGAAAAAAGGTTGGGAACCACTGTGTTAGAGCGTAGTTTCACTTTCATTTGTACCAAAAGGAGCGATAATGTGAATAAAAAGAGGCTAGTTATGTTAAACTCAAAGTAACGTACATGCTCTAAAGTCTGGGTATTCAGTTGCAATATAGAGTTATTCAATACGTTCTGTATAATTTCCTACACACCGTAATTTTGATAAAGGTGAGTACGCCACTCCCTGGGGGGGTGAAGTTAGTTTAATGTTTGACATTCGTCGGTTTTCATGGCTGTTACCTTCAATAGGTCCGTGTCAAAGCCTAGATTTCACTCAGTTTCAGGGTATGTTGGAGAGCTAATTTAGACGTATCACAGTTATTTTTAACTCAAAATCACCAAAAATGATGACGCACTTAAGAGAACAAAGAACTGAATATCTGTCCAACGCAGCCGTCAGTATAGAGGTAGTTAGGGACCGTCGTAAAATTGCAACTTCACTCATTTTAATCTTTATTAACTTTTTTGTTTTACAACATAGAAACCTCAAACCACTTCCATTATAGAGAGGGAGAGTGATTAAACATTTCACACTTGTGAATTAGTAAAAATAAATAAAGATAAATAAAGATGTAGACTATAGTTACCATAACAATAGTAGTTTCAACCATTTTCTGATTAATGAATATATTGGCATCAAACCACCTGTAATATGTCTCAGACATCCCCTCACAAATTTCACAGCTGTTAGTTTGTGAAAAAGTCTTTAGCAAATCCCTTAGCATCCTCATCAGTGACCTATTGTATGAAAAATGCATATTATTAAAAGTTATCAATTCAATAGGTTTCTCATTTAAGGATATAATCACATCAAACCACCTGTAATAGGTCTCAGACATGCTCTTACAAATTTCACAGCTATTATTTTGTGAAAAAGTCTTTAGCAAATCCCTTAGCATCCGCATAACTGACATATTGACTATAAAATGCATATATAAAGGTTACCAATTTAATAGGTTTCTCATTTCTGAATATATTGCCATCAAACCACCTGTAATATTTCTCAGACATCTTTTTACAACTTTCACAGATGTTAGTTTGTGAAAAAATACATTGAAAATACCTTATCAATATCCCTGATCTGTTGGCTATTTAATGCATATTTAAAGGTTATTATTTCAACACGTTTCTCATTTCTGAATATATTGACATCAAACCATGTCTCAGACATCTTATCACAACTTTTACAGCTGTTAGTTTGTGAAAAAGTCTTGAGCAAAGTCCTTAGCATCCTCCACAGCCGCCAGCACCCCAACCACTGCGTCCAATCCTGCCACCAGCCAACGGCAACGCAGAGCCCCGCGCAGCGATGCCCCAGGCACCGAAGCCCCAGGCACCGAAGCCCCAGGCACCGAAGCAAGGAAATGAAACCCCCGCCCCTATTCGGCCCCGTCACCACCGTCACTGCACCCTGGCACCCAACCACATCCCCCACACAGTCCGCAGGCATGCTGGCGCACCACTGGGCCATCACGGCAGGTCCCCAGTGACCGAGCGGCCCCCAGGGCCCAGACCCGCAGCCCTGCCACACCCAGACGTATTTTATATAAATGCATTTTCTATACAATAGGTCAGTTATGCAGATGCTAAGGGATTTGCTTAAGATTTCTACAAAATAACAGCTGTGAAATTTGTAAGAGGATGTCTGAGACCTATTACAGGTTGTTTGATGTGATTATATTCATAAATGAGAAACCTATTGAATTGATAACCTTTAAATATGCATTTTATATACAATAGGTCACTAATGAGAATGCTAAGTGATTTGCTAAATACTTTTTTTACAAACAGCTGTGAAAGTTGTGCGAAGATGTCTACAAAATATTATAGGTGGTTTGATGTCAACATATTAGAGTCCGGATCGGGACGAATTTTTCTGTCTGAGCCCGGCCCGCGTCCGACAGAGCCGTGTCCGAACCCGGCCCAAGCCCGACAGTTATTAAGAAATTTGTGTCCGAGCCCGACCCGAGCCCGACACAGTTAAAATCTCATTTTCTTTTGCTCATACTAATGACACGTGTAGGCTACGTTTGTGTGTGTGGAAAGCCCTTTTTTATTAAGCAACTGTAGGAAGGTGTTCGGAAATGTCAACAGATGAGTGCATCAACGCACACGGGGCAACAAGCGCACGTTAATAAGCTGTTAAAATGTTCAATGTGTTAACCTCTCCTGATCGCTTTGTTTCCGACCGTTATCAAAAAATCAGGGGAGACTCGTTACCTCCAGGGCTGACGTTATAAAATGAATAACCACCAACTCTGCTCAGGTTACATCTACAACACGTCTGCTTCCTCTTCTCTCTTCTGCCCAATTACTACACACACTGTAGTGGAAGTTTTCTTGTTAGCAGCAGGAGTGCATATCAAAAACACACGATGAGACAAATTAAAGACTATTTGAGAATTAAATCAAAGTTTGGTCTTTGAGTATTTATTTATATTTGCAAATATAGAGAACACAGTTTCACAAGTACCACAGCACGTTCTGAAAGGGTCTTCTGACTCAAAACTACATGTCAAAACATCTTATACGAAGAGACTCCGTTAAAACCACCCCTCTTAATTATCTTTAGCATGCTGGCCGTTGAGTAGATACCATAAACAGTCAAATCATTGTATCACATTCCCCTCTGCTCCTGTTCCTAACATTAGCCTACAACAGTTTATCTCAGCTGCCAGAGAACAGAATGGATCCACAGTTCAAATGTTATGGCCCTTTTTCACCTTATCTGCTAAAAGTAAAACAAAATGAGAAGCTGGAGTTCTTTAGCAAAAATAACTTCTACTAAGCTCAAGGTTAACAATGCCAGCTGTCTCACTGGGCACCTTTGAGTCTACACATGAAAAAAGAAAATCTTGTAGGATGTTAAGTGTAGTGGAAAGTTTTTATCTGTCATACTGATGTGTGATATTTCTTTCATATTTTATCCATTACTCTTTTTTTATATTCTCATCATTTTATATATATTAACTTTATACTATACAATATTTACTCTGTTTTCTATATAATCTAATAAATATCAGTTATAAGGATTTAGTATAGTACTCTATTATTCTAAAAAAGTGATAAACAATAAACATAAATAATCATTAAATAATAATGTTAAAATAAAATGTTGCAATTACAACACACACACACACACACACACACACACACATACAAAGACACACATACACACATACACACAGACACACGTACACACACACTCACTCACACATACAAACCCAGACACACTGAGCTCTCTTAAAAGGAGCCGCAGCACCATTTTACAACAAATGCCTTATCGCGCTGATGTGACCGAGCCCGACCCGACCCCGACCATCATTTCTAAATATCTGTCCGAACCCAGCCCCGGTCGGGTATCCATGCCTTACAACATATACAAAAATGAGAAACCTATTACAGTTTTTTTACAATCACTTTGCTACTAATTTCAGAACCTAATTTTTCAAAACTCCAAATTGCTTGGATACAATACACGTAAACCAAATATAATTTGTTCATTTAACAAAGATCAACCGTTCAATATGACACAACTTGACATCAAAGTACTACTATTTCAAAAAGCATTTCACACATAACATTTCAGATGATTGTCTATTAATTCCATTACAATCATCTAACTATCAATCGATACAACTACTCAAAATTAAAAGTAACTGTTGCATTACTCTTAATGCATAATTGTATGGAAACAGACAAACAATATTCCATGTTTAGATCATGAAAGTTTCAAGATAACGAGATTCATTGTCACCAATTAGTGTGGAACAGGAACCAATTAGACTACATTATCTATGGATGTAATATTTTATCATCATTCTTTACTGTAATGTATTACTGTTTATCAGACACTTTTTCTATGGTCCCATGTACCATCTTTGAGACAATTTACAGTATTGACAATACTGCACTGTATGCATGCAGGCCTATATATATATACTGTATATATACATATACATATACATATATACTTGTACCACATTGTTCGCCATGCCTGAAGGTTTTTTCCAAGATGTTTGGCTAATTGCAATGTAGATGACAACCTGTGGCCAAATCCACAAGACAGAGTTGATGAAGATGTAGAAGTACAGTAATCACTTCTTTGTTTTACTGTCTTTTCTATTTTGTAGCTAATTATTTTGCTTTGATTCAAGTAAACCTATGTTGTGATACTGTATTGTTTTTCATCAATATATTTCAGGTTATGGTCAATGAATCCACTGTCTTTACTTTTCTCTCTACTACTGCAGTACTTTTACACAGACGTATTTACATCTAATACCATAATGAAACAGGTATCACCTATTTTGTACTACAATATTTAATGATTGTACGAACGATGACCCAGTGAAACTATGGGTAGCTTGTGTGTGGGTGATCTAAAGTAATGTTTCAATGGTATTTCACAATCAATTTGTCTTTTGAACCAATGATTGTGCAAGTGCAAGATTTATTTAAAGATATGAATGCACAATGCAATGTTTTGAACATTGGACAGCCTGTGTTACAAGTGATGATCGTTTTGAGTTTTGTGTCTAGAGTTTTGAAAAATGACGTCAAGGTTCTGAAATTAGTAGCAAAGTGATTGTAAAAAACTGTATTTTATGGACAATTGGTCACTTATGAGAATGTTAAGGGATTTGCTAAAGACTTAAACACAAACTAAAAGCTGTGAAAGTTTTGAGACGATGTTTGGAAAATATTACAGGTCGTTGGATGTCAATATATTCATTAACAAGAAACGTGTTGGATTAATAATCTTTAAATTTGCATTAAATAGCCAACAGATCACTGATATTGATAAGGTATTTTCAAAGGACTTCTTTTCACAAACTAACAGCTTTGAAATTTGTGAGGGGAAGTCTGAGACATATTACAGGTTGTTTGATGCCATATATTCATTAATCACAAAATGGTTGAAACTACCATCGTTATTGGTAACTATAGCCTACATCTTCATTTATCTTTATTTATTTTTATTAATTCACAAATGTGAATTGTTTGTACGGTCCCTAACTACCTCTATAGTGACGGGTGCGTTGGACAGACGTTCAGTTCTTTGCGCTCTAAACTGTGTCGTCATTTTTGGTGATTTTGAGTTAACTAAAATTGTGAAACATCTGTCTGTGTGGCGGCACGAGAGCTGACAAAACCAAACACCGACAACGCCACCCTGGGAATTTCACCCAGAGAATGATATCACTTACTAATGAATGATTTTACTTCCAATTGCAAGATTATTGATATATTTAAAGTCACACAGGTCAGTATACAAAGGCGCCAAAGACGAGGTTCAACTTACAAAAAGAATACAATTTTATTTCAATAAAAATCAATAAAGTTAAAAAGCAATCAATTTAAAACACATTCACACCAAAAAGGGGGAAAAATAATTGTGAAGAAGAAGGGGGTACGATGGGGTAAGGGGGATCCCAGGGAAAGTCACCCGTGAACACACAAAAAAAAACACAACAGTGAACACAGCAAATGAAAACGGGGAAACACAGCACACCGGGAAGGAGATACCACCACCCGGACACCAACACCACCACCTTCGGCTCTCAGTCAACTAAAAATGGGGAGAGAAATGGGAAACACACACACAAAATTAAAAGGTTTCACTCCACAAAAAAAATCTCAAAAATCAATAACAGATTATAAAGCAACAAATTGAAAGAAATCGAACACAATATAAATACCATATAATGGCTAGAACCACTAGTGGTTCCAGGAAGCCATACAAAGCAAGAAAGAAAACACTTATAATTGACACAATAACATAACCAAGTAAAGTCAATGTTTAAATAGAAAAAGACTAACTAAAAGAAACTAAACAAAATATAGGTACAACTTTTAATTAAATTGAAAACAAAATAGAAAGAAAATAAAGAAAGAAACAACTAAATCAACCAAATTAAAGTAGGGAGTCAAACCCCTCAACTATAAAACAATGGCTCGATAAAACAGGTGACTCATATTGGCCCAGTAGCTGTGAAGGCAACACAGGCGTGCAGCAATCGCCACCATATTCAATTTTCAATAACAGCAGCAGTCGCGGCAAAAGCCGTCTGAAGCAAACAGCAGTGTCTCGGCAAAAGCAGCAGTGTCTCGGCAAAAGCAGCAGTGTCTCGGCAAAACAGCAGCCAGTAGTGGAAATGCTAAGCAGCTACAAGGATCTCCGGTGGCTTCAGCCCAGTTCCTAGCATTTACAGAAAATAATAATTAATACCAAATAAATTTAAAGAATAAATCCGACCCCATTCAGCCCACATACCGCTCAAGCAGAGTTTTGGTAAGCCCAGAGGGAGGAAGCTCCGAGCATGCAAACGTAGCAGCTATCAGTGTTACTCGCTCCTCATTCACGGCGTTCAACCAGTAAGGTGAATGATAGCCCGCCAACCGAAGATCTAAAAGCGTTCAGTACAAAGTAAATAACAAGAACGAATTAACAGTAAAAGTGAATGAGTGTGGAGGCAACCAAGCCGCTACCCTACCTGTGGCACAGCAGAGCAACTACACGGAATGAGCGACGCGGAAGTATGACGCACTTCCGTCACCAGCGGGAAAGAGAGGGCGGCAGGGGGAAACTAGCAGTTTTTATACGGGGACCTGAGGTAGTGATTGGTCAACAGAGCACCAGGTAGTTAGGAGTTCAACTCATACTGGTGCGTTCTTTTTGTCTTGTAATCGCAACTAGTAGCTCGAGTGTGACGTCACATCCATGTCGGAAAACGAGTTACCGTGGGTTGTTGCGTTCTTTTTGTCACACAATACTACGAGTTGGAGAAAAGATGGATTTTTGTAACATTTTTAGTAACATTTAGGATTCTATTCACCCAGTTATTGACATATTACACAACTATATTTCACAGTTTGATGCATGAAAATTACGTTTTGATTAACGTTAACGTTAGGCTACTGCTCTGCTTTCTGCTCAAGGCTCGGCTTAAAGCCGTTGTTGTCATATAACAACCGAGCGTCTCAGCTGCACAAGCTACAAAATAACTAATCAGGCGGTATTTAACTCCTAATAAGACTGTAGCGACATGCCTATAGGTAGCAGTATACAGCGCTATGTGTACGACTTCTTCATTTGGTTACAACAAAGACAAAAGTGCTTAAAACTGTAGAAAACCACAATGTTTACTACGTGTGATGCACGATGTAGCCATCTTTGAAAGTGAGTTCGGGGTCCTCTGAGTTCAGACGACTTGACGAGTTGTAAATACGACCTCGGGGGCGTTCTTTTTGCAACTTCCGGGTCGTAACTCCGGAAAACAACTCGTAAAACGACTTCGGTGGACAAAAAGAATGCACCATAAGCTCTCCAACATAACGTGAAACTGGGGGAAATCAAAGTATTGACACAGAGCTATTGAAGGTAACATCTACGAAAACCGAGAAATGTCAAACATTAAACTAACTTCACCCCGGTTTTGATTGGAAGAGACCACACGGTAGACGGTTAACTCATTTTTTCTTTAAATAAAAAACAATATTTAATAAATGAGAAATCCAAACCAAAACACATGAACACATCATACACATTTATTAAAATGTTTGCATACCTGTTGTGTGTTTCTGGAAACCTCCCCGAGGAGCTACACGGCCAAAGTCCCCAAAAAAAAGAGGAGGGTTGCTGCTTCCGGTCACCTTGAATAAAAGGTGTTTTCTCGTTCCAGCGGCCTAGTGCTTAGTGCACAAAGTTGCTAATATCCACATGTACAATATGTATGTCTTTAATTCAATAATTTTGGAATTTGAATTAAAAAAAAATTCATAAGAATAGATGACATCGAAGTCACAAATACAAGTCATTTTATTTCAGGCTGTTGTGTGATGAAAGGGATTTTTACTTTTACCGTGATTTTAGTCTCCTAGCTTCTTCTGTTTTCTCTTATTAATGAAAGTTATTTCTCTGGGAAAAGGAAACATTTGTGACTGAGTTTATACACAGCAGAGGGCAGAGTTTTCATGAGTGTGTGGTAAAAGTACTTATACTACACTCCGCTAAACGTAAAAGTCCTGTATTCAAAACTTAAGAAAAAGTATGAAAGTGTTATCAGCAAAATGAGTTAAAGTATTAAAATTAAAATTATTTATTGTGCAGTGAAATCGTTATTTTCATTTTTCATATATTTAATATATGGGTATATATGTATATATATTTTTTAAATTATATTCTTTTTTTTCCCCCTATTGCTTTTGCATAATTTAGTACTAGCCATATAGATGGCAAACAGCGTGGGAGAAAATGCCATCATATGAGTTTGAAACCAACTGGTTCTTTAGTCAGATACGTATCTGTGTATCTTTGTGACATTGAAATTAGTACAAAAGGTGACATTTTAAAAGATTAGATTTAACAAAAGAAACAGACCAGGTTGAAAAGCTCTAGAGTTTTAATTTAAAGCGGATCAAAGATTAGTTTGTGCTTAAAAAAATTGGTATATCAAGTCTTCTCTTATTAAAGGCCAAAGAGGAAGTCCAGCTCCTGTTTACTTGTTGCTTCATCCCTTCAGCAGCGTTCCAGCCAAACAGAATTAAAGATGTGACCACACAAAGACAGTCGCACATCCAGCAGATGTTTGGTGTGTGTGTGTGTGTGTGTGTGTGTGTGTGTGTGTGTGTGTGTGGTAGCTACAACATGTCTCTGTGTGTCAGCTCAGGAGGTTACTACAGGTTGGTGGCACAGACTGATGGAAGTGAGTCGGCAGAATTTGTATCATCCCAGCCGTTCCACTGAACACAAGAAACATCGGACTCATTCAGAGCTTCAATATCTCAACAGAAGGAATATCAGTGACACTACAGGCCGATACTTCACATACAGAGGAGGAAGCTACAAGCCATTTCTCTCGGAACGTAGAGGAAACAGCGACCATCTTTCTTTCTGGGACACCACTGCCTTGCTGGAAGCCTCTATGAAGAGAGGAAGAGAAGGGGAGCTGTATGAAGCTTAAGGCTTCCTTCCTCTCTTGCACTGTAATTGCTTGTTTATGTTTATGTACTTTATATATTTGTGCAAATAGACTAAACAAAATGAAGACAGCTGATTCCACTGAGTTATTAATTTGTTTGTCAGCCCTGTATCTACACATGTATCTATACCTGCACTGTTCTTTATAAAAGATAAATATGGTGTCAAATGCGAGAGCTTTTAAACGTGATGTGAATGAAACTCTTAACTTGTATGAAATATTCACACACGTGATCTGAATTTAAAGTAACAAAAAGAAAAAAGAAAATCTTAACATGTGCCTAACCGTTCATCTGCATCTTTTTGTTTTTTTTGTTTTTGTATTGAAAAGGAATTAATTTACAATATAAGGGCATAGAGAACATGACAATAAGACCTCTCAACATGCATAAAGGGAACACTGAAAAAAAGGATGAATGAAAAAAAGTATTAAAATAAAATATGTAACAATAAATGATATAATAAAATAAATCATAAATAGAATATCTCTTAATCTTTACATGGTTTATATATCATGTAATTGATTCATTATTCCTTCATTTTCCCTATTGCTTTTGCTTAATTTCTAGATCATTGATAAAAATAATGGCAAACAGCATGGGAGAGAGCACACCCTTGTTCTACACTAAATGGGATTGGAAACCAACCTGCTCTATTGTCAGATGTCTATCTGTGAAGATGTTTTCTGTTTTGTGACATTGACATATAGTACAAAATCTGTTGTTAGGTGAAATCAACAAGATTAGATAAAAAAAAAGAAGAGACTGAGACCAGCTTGTTTCAATGCTCCAGAGTTTTAATTCAAAGTGCATCAAAGATTAGTTTGTGCCAAAAGTGTTCTTTTCACAACATATTCATTCTTCTCTTATTAAAGGCCAATGAGGAAGTCAAGAAGTTTGGTTAAAGCCTAAAAGAGAATTAAAGATGTGATTACACATGAGACTGATGACAAAGAGAAATCCAAACTGTCACACGCCCAGAAGATGTTTGTGTGTGTGGTAGGCACAATGTATCACTGTGTCAGCTCAGGAGATTCTTATGGGTTTCTGGCACAGACAGATGGAAGTTGGCCAGAACACATGAAATCATCCCAGCAGTTGTGCTCTGTGAACACAAGAAACACAGGAGTCATTAAGAGCTTTAATATCTCAACAGAAGGAATATCAGTGACAATAAAGGCCAAAATCTCTTCATAAAACAGAGGAAGCTTCACGACAGTTACTAAAAAATATTTACATGTTGCAAAACGGAGCAATTTGTGGTGTTTATCACCCATTCCTTATGCATCACTTCAGAGTTTAACTCCAACATTATTTATGACTTTTGTCATTTAACTGCATACAGACGTCCTGTTTAATTAATTTATTGTGATTTACCTCCAGCATTCATCCGGATGCAACCCTGGTTGCCACCTGAATTGTTGGGTTGCCCTGCACACCAGAATGTAAAGAAGAAAGGTCTGCCATCACTCCAGAACCAAACATCGTTCTGTAGAAAAAATGTAGAAGTTAAAACGTGACATCTTATCCCTAATCAGATCCCTTTTGTATGATATATTACCTTCGGGGAGTCATGGCCTCCAATCCAGGTCATTGGATAACCATGAGTCTGTTGTTTGATTATCATCTGAATGAAGTAATACTCCTCAATACTGTGCACTGATGCAAGGTTTCCTTTCAAGGACTGGCATTTTTTCTACATGGGAGACAGACAGTGTGAAACATGTGAAACTGCATTTTAATGTGGTCTCCTCCACCAGCAGGAGGATGGAGGTTTGGCTCAAATATTGAGCTGGTTGCAGTAAATATTTGTTGATGAAGTTTTTTTTTTATGCGGTAAACTTAAGAAATTTCTTTCTTAAGTCAAAAAACTACTTACTACTTACAATATCAATATCACACTCTCTTTCTCACACACACACACACACACACACACACACACACACACACACACACACACACACACACACACACACACACACACACACACTTTATGATTGTGCTCAAGAGTATATTTACATAGTGTGCATGTCTAAGGGCAACACAGTCTCACAGCTGTTCGTGAAAAGTTCATTTTATTTTTAATCTATTGATTCGTGTACATGGACACGATTATCTTGTTTATTTCGTGTTGCTAAGAACGTTATTTATTCGTGTGGTCAGCACATAATGGGAAGTATCTATACGAAGGTTTGGTTTCGGAAAAGAAGCACGGGGAAAGGACGCGCCACACACCGGGACTCGATCCCAGGTCTCTGGAATGCTGACGCGCCACAACAACGGGATGGTGATGCGCCACAACAACAGGACGGTTGGGGTCTCCGGTCTCCGGGGTGAAAGTCCTGTGTTGTCCTGTACGCGGATTTTCGGCATTTCATACTACTCGCTACTGTAATCGTGCTGTGATCACGAAATATGCTTCCAATTGAAATTAATTAGTTCAAAAATCATCCTCACCAACACGAAAAAAAATTTTAAAAACGTGTCCTTGTACACAAATCATAGATTAAATAACGTGACCATTTCACGAACTACCGAAAAGTGCTATAAAAGCTAGCAGGTTTAGAGCCACCACTAAAAACAATAAATCATATTGAAATCATTTATGATCTACTGAAAGCGCATGAAATCTTGCAAAACATGCTTGTCTTTATAGCTTGTAACTATTGTTACATTCCATAGACTAAACATTTAATTGATTAAAAATAACCATAAGTTGCAGCCATAATATTTACAGTCTACGGTTGCACCCCAGCTACGGACAGGAAATGTAAACACACCAATATTTAGTTTTATCAAGGCTGACTGTCATCGTGACACATTGTAATTGACTGACACAATGTTAAGCACTGAAATTAATTTTCAACTGGAAATGTGAAAGTGCCAACAGACCTTTCTGACATGTTGGTGGTTACCAGTTAGAAATTATGTAACTAGCCACATCACTGCCTCTTGAAAAAAACTACTTACTACTTAACAATACTTCCAACTTAAACTTCAAAGTATTTGTATAACTTATCTCATGGTAAGGGAATTAAGGTAAAGTAAAGTAAACATGAATGGATTTTGGTAAGCACTGTTTCGAATAAGAATACACTAATGCACTAGCAGTGATTAGATCAGTGATTGGTAGAGAGTATTAAAAATAATATTAACATTTAGTAAAAATAACCTTCAGGGTGGTGAGACTGCTAGCAATAGATGTGTGGATCAACAGTAAATGTATACCTGACAGTCACAGTTAATAAAAACCAAAGGCTCCTAGGGTTAACCTTTGAAATTCCATAGAAAATGCTTGGGGTCATTTTTGACCCTATTTATGGAAAAGTGTGGTACTGATACAAAACATGCAATTACTTAAAAAAATATAACAATTAGATACAAATCCAAATGACCTCATGTCAAAGACAACCTATTTGAGGAATACATGGAAGATTAAACGATAAAAATGTAAAATTACAAAGATATTGCAAAAAAACAACCGCTGGGGTCATTTTTGACCCCACTATTGCATCTAGGTTAAGAGAGCACTAACTGACAAGGCTCTCTGCAGATATGTCTACAGACATTTTTTGTTAATCGGTCTTGAGAGCACAGGCATCAGCCGATCTCAAAATGGGATGACTATCCTGACTGATAGATCAGTTTAGTAAGCGTGTAAATATACCCAATTTTTGAATAAAAAAGATTGACTTGTACTTTTAATTTGACTTGGTGTTTTTAAGTTAGTAATACCTAATGTGATTAAGGCAATCACTTGCAAAAACATTTGTTGCAAGTGATTGCATGGATTTTGAGTTTTATGAATTCAGTGTTGAGTTATGGATAATTAAAACGATAGACAAGAAACTAATAAATATTTAGTTTAGTGAACATTAAATGCTGAGTTTTTATATTTAAATCTATTCAGTTAATGTAGTTTTTTTTTTTTTGTTACATATACTGATAATATTTGAGTTGGTTTAATTAGTATTTTAATTTAATGGTAATCAAAAAATGCAAGTGCAGCAACCTTGAGTTTATAAACTAAAACAAAATTGTGGCAACTGATTGCCTCATATTTTTTGAGTACTCACTGATTCTTGGGAATTTGGATAGAACAGGTTTTAATTTTGAAAATAAAAAGTTAGTTAAATTACAAAATCTGAAGGTATATCATTATAGACCAAAGTCTTGGCTGTTCAGCAATGTACTGGTGCAACCTCCTCATTTTGTATTTCTTTCATAAAATAGACGTTTTTCCAGTTATTACTTTGTTTTTGTCAACACCGTCAGACACAATAAAAAGCAAATTATGTTTTATTTATTTGGTCTAATATGTATTTAGATCGATATGATAGATATCATTATATGGCATTTGTAGTACACATATATGCTGTTAAATTTTGAATATTCACTTTTGTTCATTTTTTATACTGTTTCACGTGTACTCCTTTAAAAGATCTAACATCATACAACATTTACTTTAAGCCTAAATAGAAAAAAGTAATGTTTTTGTAAGCAAAAACATATTGTAAGCATATTCATTTAAAACAAATAAAACTCCCTCTGACGGTTGTGACTTTAGAACTGATGGTGGTGACACTAATCTGGTGACAGTGGCCTCATAACAACATACAATTCCAAAATGTATACCACACAAGATGGCTTCTTACTTAACAACTTAATTTAACTATTGGGTCCAAAAAAATAACAATCCTAAGCATGCATATCATGTGAAAGAGTAGTTTTTTGTCACCACTGTCAGGTTTTCTGTGACGTACAGTCTGACGGTGGTGACAGAAACCTCCAAATAGTCCTTAATGGAGGCTAGAATATAATTGTTGATCACAATAAATACGGCCTCACGGCTGTGGTTCGACCACAGCCTCAAGGCGTGAGAATATCCACGAAAACCTGATGGTGGTGACGTCTGACGGTGGCAGGGGCGCAAATACCCAGTGAGAGAGGGGTATGCAGCAACAACGTTGCCCCTCCCCCCCCAAAAAAAAATAAGAATAACAAAAAGTGTGCTGGACATCATCATGTATGGGCTTTAAATAATAAAGGTTTATTTTAAAGTATATCAGCAACATTAATGGTTGCCAGGTTGCCCTTGGCAACCATATTGTGACAACAGGCAACTCCTTGCCTGTGTTCTTCTCCACTAAGACATATTGTCAAACAAACATTATGTAATAGCTTTTTCATTAGTTTTTCCATATTAATAATATTAAAAGGTCCCATGACATGGTGCTCTTTGGATGCTTTTATATAGACCTTAGTGGTTCCCTAATACTGTATCTGAAGTCTCTTTTATTTAGACCTTAGTGGTCCCCTAATACTGTATGTGAAGTCTCTTTTATTTAGACCTTAGTGGTCCCCTAATACTGTATCTGAAGTCTCTTTTATATAGACCTTAGTGGTCCCCTAATACTGTATCTGAAGTCTCTTTTATATAGACCTTAGTGGTCCCCTAATACTGTATCTGAAGTCTCTTTTATATAGACCTTAGTGGTCCCCTAATACTGTATCTGAAGTCTCTTTTATATAGAGCTGAACAAGTCTCCCCACCCACCCCGGAAGAACTACAAGTGCTAAAGCTTTGTAACAGGTTCTGGGGCCCGTCTGTAGTGGGAGTTGTAGTTTTTAAATATATTGGTATTAGAAGTTGGCAGTGTAGAATTTTGGATACACCCTGGGTTTTTTTAGGATACGGAACACACTGGTGTCATCAGATTTTAAAAATCGAATCCTTAAAGGGGTGATAGAATTCAAAACCGATTTTACCCTGTCATAGTTGAATAACGACAGTTCGGTGGGTAAATAGGACATACATAGAAGCTCAAAATCCCATTGACACCCCTTTACTATGAAAATCTCATATTTTGAAACTGCCGCTGAAAACGGGCGAATCCCAACAAAGCTGGAAGTTGACGTCAACCTCCCAAAAACCGGAACCTTTGTCAGGGTGTATTAAGAGAACGGTCACGCCCCAACATTTACATAGGCTACACAACTGACCTGAGATCAGGTAGTCTTCTGAATCTAGGTCGTGCAGATCTCAGAAAATGTATACATTGTTCATATGCTATTTTACCATTAAATTCACTTCTGAGACTTTTTTATGCGAGAAATCAACTACTTAGAGGTCAAATATGGGCCGTTTTACGAAAATTGATGTCTAATTGCAAATTTTGTCCGACTGTGTGTCGGACTTCAGAGGCTGGTGCTGCCTGTGTTGCTGCCTCGCCGCCTGGCCTGCCTTCCTCCACAGACCCCGGCTTGCTGTGAGCCCGATTGAGCTCCGGCACGGCTGCTGCAGCCCACAGCACCTCATACCCGCGCAAAGTCACCGTTTGGGCTGGTGGACTACTACCAAACGCCGCTGCTCTGACAGAGCTCCAGGGCCTGCAACTCCCCTCTTCCATCCATCCATCTTCGTCTGCTTATCCGGTGTCGGGTCGCGGGGGGAGCAGCTCCAGCAGGGGACCCCAAACTTCCCTTTCCCGAGCAACATTAACCAGCTCCGACTGGGGGATCCCGAGGCGTTCCCAGGCCAGGTTGGAGATATAATCCCTCCACCTAGTCCTGGGTCTTCCCCGAGGCCTCCTCCCAGCTGGACGTGCCTGGAACACCTCCCTAGGGAGGCGCCCAGGGGGCATCCTTACCAGATGCCCGAACCACCTCAACTGGCTCCTTTCGACGCAAAGGAGCAGCGGCTCTACTCCGAGCTCCTCACGGATGACTGAGCTTCTCACCCTATCTCTAAGGGAGACGCCAGCCACCCTCCTGAGGAAACCCATTTCGGCCGCAACTCCCCTCTTAAAATGAAAAATGCCTCTCTTTGTATATAGTTTATTTTTTAGTTTTTCACAACTGTCATGGGCTATGTTCACATGTTCACATGCTATGTTCAAACCACACTGAACTGCTGAAACAAAGTAGAACACATTTTCAAGAGGCATGACAACAACAGTAGCCTACAAGTCAAAAGAAATACACATTAGTCAAACAAGCCATTAGGCTGTAGTTCTAAACACTCAACTGTAGGTTGTTTATATAGGCATAGTATTTTTCTGCGACAAGGCATATCAAAGCGCTTAGCATAAAACACTATTTGTTTCATTATTGGTATTTTTATTGTATAAATTCTCACGTACAACGTGCAGCAATTTGTTTTATTTTTTTACGTGCAGCAATCTTTCACAGACGCGGAGCGGTAATTACTACGTCACTTCTGGAGTCTTCAGCTGATTTTTTTTAAACATTATTATGGTGCATAACTTACTGGAACAAAACTGAGCAACGTGTTGTTGCTGGTGACAAAACCACTGATTATATATATTTATTACATGGCTTGCTTATATTCTAATGTAGAATGCGGTCTGTTATTTTCTTGATAACAGACCGTTGCTAAGTATAACACACCGTTGTTCTGTTCACTCTGGAGGAGAGCTATCAATCAATCTGCTGAAAGAAGATTGGCGTCGGGGTCCTGATCACCCTGTAGTTGTTGTATTCGCTATAACAACCGCCTCGCTCTCTCTTTTACGTATTTTCGTGATGCCATCACGACCTGATGCTATCAGCAAAATTGGTTTGTATTAAGTTAGCAAACACTAGCCAGTCTGTTTACATGAATATTTGCAAGCCTCCAAGTTTGGTAGCAAATCTATGCATGATTCATTGGTAAACCAGAGTTATTGCATTAGTTATGTTTTCCAGGTTCTTGTCATTTATTGTACATGCTACCTTATATTTACCAGTTTCAGCTCAGCAACCTCGGTTTTGCATATTCTAAGCTAGCTATAAACCCCCATTTGGCTGCTACATTCCCAGCGTTAGCAAACGCTAGCTAGTCTGTTAACATGAATATTTGCAAGCCTCAAAGCACAGACGTCACACTTTAAATCCTACCTGTTTCCTTTCACCATCCACTTATTTAACTGCTGTCGCATCCCTTGACATGTCATCTCCTTTTCCCTCTTTCTTTTTCTATTTTTAGCCCACGACAGCTGATCTTTTTCCATAGACGACAACTCACTACTCGTACCTACGGTGGCCCTGAGAGGCCACAGGACGCACTAATAAGACAACACTGTCAGTACCCGATCCGTTCCACCTGCACAATCCGTTCTGCGCATGTGCAAGATGACACGTATGCCATGACGTAGGCGCAGATGATAATGCTGCGTTCATTCCACCACCACCTTGGAATAACGGCACCGCTTCCACCTGCACGATCCGTTCTGCGCATGCCAAGATGTTCACACGCCACCTATCCAGCTAACGTTAGTTAGCTAATAGCTAATTCGCCGGACCGCTAGGTGATTATAGCGGTAGCTAACGGTTAATACGGAGCCTCCCCGGGAAGCTAACGTTAGTTTAGCTAACGGTTAATTGGGCGGACCGCTAGGTGATTATAGCGGTCTGCCGTTAGCCTCCACCGGGAAACTGCGTTAGTTTAGCTAACGGTTAATTTGGCTAACCGCTAGCTGATTGCAGTGGTCTGCCGTTAGCCTCCACAGTTAAGCTAACGTTAGTTTAGCTAACAGCTAATTTGGCTAACCGCTAGCTGAGACAGCATGTAAACTTTAAAAGACCCTCAAAATAAAACTTGAAAATAAACGTTAACATATATAACAGCTGTTACGTCCGTTCTACTTTACTTGTGCTCATTTAAAATACAATCACTCAATACTTGTCTTTATTGTTATTACTGTAATGTCTTAATTTAGCTGTAGCCTGCTTTTCCCATTAAGTTTGACTTAACGTTATTTTAGACTGAATCTAGCTGCAGAAACAACGTAACCAGTGGGGGGTTGCCTGTTATTTCGAGGTGGCATAAACGCGGCATTATCATCTGCGCCCTACGTCATGGCATACGTGTCATCTTGCACATGCGCAGAACGGATTGTGCAGGTGGAACGGATCGGTACTGACAAACACATGCAACTAAACTGTCAGTACCGATCCGTTCCACCTGACAATGCGGCTGTCATGTAACGTAATTAGATACAATTCGTTCATAATGAAACCGCCTGTTGTATTTTTTTGATGGGTTTGGTAATTGTATTCCTTATATCACACTAATATGTACAACTAAAACTAGTAAAGGTTTGGTTTTGGCACATGTAAATATTTGTAGCATAAGGAATAAAATTCAAGACATTAATAATTTAGTGCACAAGTATTCAATTAATATATTAGCCCTATCTGAGACACATCTCGAAAGTTCTATTCAAAACTCTGAATTATTAGTTAAAGGTTTTAATATTTTTAGAAGGGACAGGAATAGATTTGGTGGTGGTGTGGCCATTCTTGTGCAAAGCAACATTCCTTGTAAGTTAAAACATAATTTAACATGTAATGACATTGAAGCTATATGGGTAGAAATCCATGTACCTTATATGAAACCAGTGCATGTGGGCTGCTGTTATAGACCTCCTAATGCACACATGGATTATCTGACACGCTTAGATGAAATGCTTGATGAAGTCTCTGATGTCAATTGTGAATTATATTTGTTTGGAGATATGAATATTGATTGGAATGATGATAAATGCACAAAGAAAAAGAAATTACTTTCCTATATAAGTGTTTGTAATTTACAACAAATTGTTAATGTGCCAACAAGATTCTCTATTACAACAGCAACATGTATTGACCACATCTATACTAATGTACCAGAATTATGTAATGATGTTGTGTCAATACCAGTAGGGTTCAGTGATCATAATCTCATTGCTGTTAATAAGAAAGCTAAGGTCCCTAAAGCTAAAGCCATTTTTAGTACTTATAAAAGGTCTTATAAAGTATCCGCTATCAAAAAGATTATGGGAGAGGTAACAAATGTTGACTGGAAAGATGTGTACGGTGGACACAACTTAGGAGATTCCTTAAATGCTTTCATGAGTATACTTTTGAATATTGTTGATAAATATGCACCGATGAAAAATAGGAAAATAAAATCACATGCTGGGAGGTGGATTGATTCAACATTGAAAAATATGATGAAGCAAAGAGATGAAGCTAAACAAGTGGCTGTGAAAACGAGAGTATTGGAGGACAGATTAATATACTGTAAATTAAGGAACCAAGTTACTAAAATTAATAAAAGGAAAAAGAGAGTACTACAAAAATAGAATTGATTATGTTAAGCATGATGGCAAAAAGCTCTGGCGTATTCTAAATGAAATTATGGGGAGAAATAAAAATGCATCACCTTCTTTTGTAGAGTCTGACAGAGGTTTTATAACAGATTCTAAAGACATTTCTGATTATTTTAATAATCATTTTATAAATAAAGTTGGTAATTTGAGAAAAGGATTTAGAACAGAAGAATTTAATTACTGTGAATTGATCAAAAATGAAATCATGGCAGATAAAGTGTGTCGCTTTAATTTTAATTACGTACAATTTGCTGAAGTTATGGCCCTGTTAAAGTCTCTTCCAACACATGGTAGTCCAGGCACAGACAACTTAGACAGCATAGTATTGAACAAAACTGCTGAATATATTGCTGCTCCGTTGTGTTATATATTTAATCAGTGCATAGCGAGTGTAATTTATCCATCTTTGTGGAAGGAAGGAAAAATTATTCCATTAATAACAGACAATCGATTACCTTATAATGGGCATAACTGTAGACCTATAAGTATTCTGCCTGCACTCAGTAAAATATTGGAAAAGATCATTCATACACAAATTTGTAATTATTTCCAGAATAATAATTTGATGACTATGTTTCAGCACGCATATAGAAAGGCGCATTCGACCAGTACAGCTCTCACACAAATGACCGATGGATGGCTTAGAAGTATGGATAATGCTGAAATAGTTGGTGTGGTTATGTTGGACTTCAGTGCTGCTTTTGATGTAATTGATCATCATATTTTAATTGAGAAATTAGAGAGCTACGGATTTTCTCCCTCTGCTGTTACATTAATGAAAAGTTATCTTTCATATAGAACTCAGCGGGTTTTTTATAATGGTTCTTCATCTAATTGCAAAAGTTTAGTTTGTGGTTTACCACAAGGAAGTTGCTTGGGTCCTCTTTTGTTTTTGGTTTTTATTAATGATTTGCCCTTAACTGTTAAAAAAGCATCAATGACAATGTTTGCAGATGACTCAACTGTTTACTATGCTTCAGATTCATGTGATAAAATTAATCATGTTCTGTCTAGAGAATTAAATTTGGTGTATAAGTGGGTTAGTGTAAATAAATTGGCATTAAATATATCCAAAACAAATAGTATGATCATCAGATCAAAACAAAAATTGATGCTAGGATCGGAATTAAAGTTACAAATAGCCGGACAAAGAATGAAACAAGTAGAAAAGGCTAAACTGTTAGGTTTGGTTATTGACAGTAGTCTCTCATGGACAGAACACATAAATACGATTGTTAACAGAATAGGATGTGGCATTGCAATAACAAAAAAATGTTGTCAATATGTAAATCAGGAAACTTTAAAAATAGTAACAGAGTCATTAATATTATGTCATTTGTCGTATTGCACCGAGGTGTGGTCCTCTGCAACTAAGAAGGACTTAACTAAAATTCAGGTCACGCAAAATAAAGCAGCGAGACTTGTACTGGGCTGCTCAATTAAAACAAGTAGAGATCAGATGTATTCCACTCTTTCATGGCTCACTTTACACCAAAGAATAACAGTTACTTTAGTTACTATGATGTATAACACATTGACAATGAAAATGCCGATTTCTCAGTTTAATCAATTAGTGTATTGCAACTCTGTGCATAATCATAACACTAGAAAGGCAAATACTGGTCATATAACAATCCCTATCCAAAAACTAATTTTATGATGAAAACTGTCCTGTATAGAGCTATTGTCATCTGGAATAACATTCTTATTGAAGTGCGTCAGCTTTGTAATAAGCAGTCATTCAAAAGAAATCTTAGATGTTTTGTGTTGATATAGGTTTTTATATGTTTTGATTTAAGTAATTATATTAATATTGTATTAATATTTAGTCCTATGAAAGGAAACTAGATTGTATGTATGTATGTTTGTGTATGTATGTATAGATATGAAATGTGTATATGCGATTTTGTTATGATTGAAATGTGTATATTGTTGTTGTAATGTAATGTAATTTCTTTTTTTAGAATGGACCCCAGGGAGACTAGCTGATTGCATAGACTTTCAGCTAATGGGATCCTTAATAAATAAACAAATAAACACATGCAAGTAAACCACAGCACGCACTAATAAGACAACACATGCAACTAAACCACAGCACGCACTAATAAGACAACACATGCAAATAAACCACAGCACGCACTAATAAAACAACACATGCAACTAAACCACAGCACACAATAATAAGACAACACATGCAAATACCCCACACCACAACGGAAGTGTTTCCAGGGGACACTTTTAAGTGATGCACACGTGCCTCAACCATTGGCTTTCCGGTACATAGACCCCCATAGTTCCCCGTGGGTGCTCACGGGCGCATGCCTTTCACAAAAAAAAGTTGTCAAAAATTGTTTGCATTTCTGAACCTTAGGAAATGAACAGCGGCCGACGCGAACACACACGTCTATTAACTCGATAACAAAGCCGTAAAGTAGGATTTGAAATCAGGACAGTGCCACTTCTCATACATACAGATAGGATTGGAGATGAGAAGTTTAACTGACACGTAACCGCGATCACCTTCGTGGGAAATTAAGAATCAATGCCACCGACATAACCAATCACACTATGACAGACGCTCCACTTAGCACCAAATGCAATGTTTAATTTTAAATGAATGTAGCCTACTGGTAGTCTGGCACACGTAGGGTGCTCAATATTTTATTATTATGTATCTGCGCGTGTGTGTGTGTGTGTGTGTGTGTGTGTGTGTGTGTGTGTGTGTGTGTGTGTGTGAGAGACGGCCGGCCAGCGAGGTTGTTAAGTCTGCAAGCGCTTGTGGAGTTTAAGTTTAACTCTGAACATGTGTTGTGATATTTAAACAAATAATCCATCAACGGCGAAATAAAAGTCTCTTATTTACGAGACCGGTCTGAGAGACCTCCAGCTTAGAGTGGGGTCTCTGAGCAGGACTGCCTGAGCGATGAGCTAGCGGCCCCGGTAGGCGCTAGCTGGCTGTTGCATCACTTTATGAAGCTCCTCAATTCCGAAAACCTTGAAGCAAATTGTCAATTCGGCAACGATTTACGCAAGACTGCCTATATTTGAAATCTAAAGAGTTCATTTCTCGCCTAAAACGTATTCAGAAGTGAATTTAGTGATGAATACAATGGCAATACAAAATTGTTAAAATTGTCGTGTTGCTGCTCTGTCTATGTACCAGAAAGCCAATGGTTGAGGCACGTGTGCATCACTTAAAAGTGTCCCCTGGAAACACTTCCATTGTGGTGTGGGCTATTTGCATGTGTTGTCTTATTAGTGCGTGCTGTGGTTTATTTGCACGTGTTGTCTTATTGTTGCGTGCTGTGGTTTAGTTGCATATGTTGTCTTATTGTTGCGTGCTGTGGTTTAGTTGCATGTGTTGTCTTATTGTTGCGTGCTGTGGTTTAGTTGCATGTGTTCTCTTATTAGTGCGTGCTGTGGTTTAGTTGCATGTGTTCTCTTATTAGTGTGTGCTGTGGTTTAGTTGCAAGTGTTCTCTTATTAGTGTGTGCTGTGGTTTAGTTGCATGTGTTCTCTTATTAGTGTGTGCTGTGGTTTAGTTGCATGTGTTCTCTTATTAGTGCGTGCTGTGGTTTAGTTGCATGTGTTCTCTTATTAGTGTGTGCTGTGGTTTAGTTGCATGTGTTCTCTTATTAGTGCGTGCTGTGGTTTAGTTGCATGTGTTCTCTTATTAGTGTTCGTGCTGTGGTTTAGTTGCATGTGTTCTCTTATTTAGTGTGTTTTTTTTTGCTGTGGTTTAGTTGCATGTGTTCTCTTATTGTAGTGTGCTGTGGTTTAGTTGCATGTGTTTTATTGTTGGCGTGTCTGTGGTTTAGTTGCATGTGTTGTCTTATTTGTGCGTGCTGTGGTTTAGTTGCATGTGTTGTCTTATTAGTGCGTGCTGTGGTTTAGTTGCATGTGTTGTCTTATTGTTGTGTGCTCTGGTTTAGTTGCATGTGTTGTCTTATTGTTGCGTGCTGTGGTTTAGTTGCACGTGTTGTCTTATTAGTGCGTGCTGTGGTTTAGTTGCACGTGTTGTCTTATTAGTGCGTGCTGTGGTTTAGTTGCACGTGTTGTCTTATTAGTGCGTGCCGTGGTTTAGTTGCACGTGTTGTCTTATTAGTGCGTGCTGTGGTTTAGTTGCATGTGTTGTCTTATTAGTGCGTGCTGTGGTTTAGTTGCATGTGTTGTCTTATTGTTGCGTGCTGTGGTTTAGTTGCATGTGTTGTCTTATTAGTGCGTGCTGTGGTTTAGTTGCATGTGTTTTATTGTTGCGTGCTGTGGTTTAGTTGCATGTGTTGTCTTATTAGTGCGTGCTGTGGTTTAGTTGCATGTGTTGTCTTATTAGTGCGTGCTGTGGTTTAGTTGCATGTGTTGTCTAATTGTTGCGTGCTGTGGTTTAGTTGCATGTGTTGTCTTATTGTTGCGTGCTGTGGTTCAGTTGCATGTGTTGTCTTATTTGTGCGTGCTGTGGTTTAGTTGCATGTGTTGTCTTATTGTTGCGTGCTGTGGCCTCTCAGGGCCACCGTACGTACCCGTAGCTTGTACCTGCTTGCTCGGTGATTACGGCGCCCACCCGCTCCCCGCCCCCGCCCCCCTCCTTCTTCTATGTCAACATTCTATGATGGAATCTTATGAGACAGTTGGCGCCTACTCGAGCCTGTTAGTCCTATAAAATGTTATATTATAACATTGAGGGAATGCAGAAATGATTTAGAAATGTACAACAGCAGGTATATATAGAAAATACCCCCAAAAAATTACATTTTTATTTTATTGTTATTTTTTACCATTGCTTTGGCGCCCCCCATGGTGCTGCGCCCCTATACGCCGCATATAGCGCATACCCACTTTTTACGTCACTGGACGGTGGTGACAAAAACCTAATCTTTCACATGATACGCATGAGTTGTTCACATTAGCCATCTTGTTTCCCCTCTACTGCTAGCTACTATTTTTCATACAAAAGAGACGGTGTTGACATGTTATGGTTGCGACAGTAGCAGTGTCGAAAGAAATATGAACTATAATACTATAACTATATAATATGAATTAAGAGAAAATAGCAAACTTAAGGGAGCTTGAGTGATCTTGAAGCATGCAGTAAAGATGAAGGTTTGAAAATGGGGTCCTCAGGAATGCAATAGACCTTGTAGTTGCCTGATTTTATTGCTTTTTATAAATATCTGACGCTGGTGACGAATATTTATTTATTTATTTATGAACATTTATTATAGGATCAGCCCCATGAGATGCAGCATCTCGTTTTCATGGGGGTCCTCCGGATCATGTATAGAGCAACAGAACAGCAGAACAACAGAGTAGATACAATCAAACAGAAAAGAGATGAAAAAAACATGCATGCACACTCTACACCCAGATAAGCTCTCAATATCCCTACCCCCATCCCTATAACATGTAGAAAGTCTGAGAACCGACTAATTTAACATATAACACAATATTCCCTCATATAACTGACGAATTTAACATACAATTGACATTTATGTACATAAGCTCATTCATATATAGCCTACTCACATACATTGCCTACTCACATACATTACATGACACATATTAATTACAAATCTGAAAATCTAGAAACATAGACAAGTATTCTGAAGATGTGTTAACAGAGCGGTTCGAAACAGAGGAAAAGACGTAAGCGAACGAATAGATGCAGGAAGGCAGTTCCAATCACAAGGAGCTCTAACACAAAAAGCATACTTCCCAACTTCTCTATTTACTCTAGGCACAGTGAAGAAGATCTGTCCATTGTGACGAAGGCTATATTGTGAACTGTAAGGCACTAAATATTGTGATAAATAATACGGATATTGAAAGTAAATACATTTAAAAGTGAACTGAAGCAAATTATATTTTCTTCTGGCTGAGGGTGCAAGCCAGGACAGCTGTTCATACATCACACAATGATGTGTCCTATAGGGGCAGCACAGGACGAATCGACACAGGCTGTTGTATATCACATCAAGCGAATGTAGACAAGTGGCAGTAGTGTTAGCATATATAATATCTGCATAGTCCAGAATAGGTAGCAACAACTGAGAAACTATTCTTCTCCTAACCTGATAGTTAAAGCAGCCTATTGATTGATATAATGTCTTAAGCCGAAAGCTAAGTTTGTTGTTAAGCGCATGTACATGAGCCTTAAATGAAAGATCAGGTTCCAGCCAAACACCAAGATATTTAAATTTTTTGGTTGGCTCTAGTGGAGAAGAATCCAAAAAATGAAGATTAAGATCATTTCTATCTTTCTTCTGGAAAAGCATACAGTAAGATTTTGATTTATTCAGCAAGAGTTTATTAGATGTCAGCCACTGCTGTACAGAATCAAAGTCATGTTGTAAAGAATAATTGATGTCTGATATATTTGGTTTCGAGCAATATATAATTGTATCATCAGCGTAAAGATGAATATCACATCTTGAACAACAGAGTGGCAAGTCATTGATAAAAATGGAAAATAATAAAGGGCCAAGTGAAGAACCCTGGGGTATGCCTTTATCTATACCTGTAAAATTTGACTGACTGCCCCCAACGGACACACATTGACGGCGATGATGAAAATATGAGTTGAACCAAAGAAGAGATGTACGGGAGAGACCAATTGAATATAGTTTATCCAAAAGTAGATAGTGATCAACTAAATCAAATGCTTTTGTAAGATCTAAAAAGATAGCACCAGTACAAATATTATTATCAAAACTAGAAAAAATATCATTTGTAAATTTCAAAAGAGCAGTGGTAGTTGAGAAATGTTTCCTAAAACCTGACTGGCATTGAGATAGTAAATCATTAAGAGACAAATGGTTAGATAATTGATCAAAAATAATTTTCTCAAAAATTTTTACGATACTATTAATTATCGAGATCGGTCTGAAATTGTTCATATTTAGGGTGTCCCCTCCTTTATGTAATGGAATGACTTTTGCGCACTTCCATGCCAGAGGCACTTCACAAGTTAAAAAAGACAAGTTAAAGAGTTCAGCCAATGGAGAAGATAGAACATGTGAAGAAAGTTTGATAAACTTACCCTCAATGCCGTCAGGGCCAGGTCCACTACTAGAGGATAGCTTGCTAATGGCCAGCTGGACATCAGCTGAGCTAACCTGTTGAAATGTGAAGGGACTATTGTAGTGCTGAGGATTAACATCTCGACTTTGAAGGATAGGAGCGATGACTGTACCCGCGGTGTTTGGGAGAAATGCAGACTAAATGCATTAGCGCTCACCGCTGGATCATTAACAATTTCATTATTGATTGTCATGTTACTCGTAGTACTGTTAGACTTACCAAGTAGGGTATTCATTTTTTCCAAAATTGTTTAGGATTACTGAAGTCATTGGACAAACTATTTCTGTAGTAATTGGCTTTAGCATTTCTTGTTTGGGTGGTGCAAATGTCGAAGCGGTTTGTATTCCTCCCAATCACTATCAAGTTGTGTATGTTTGTGTTTATTCCAAGCCCTATCCCTCTGTTTAAACAAACTGATAAGATCCCCATTTACCCAAGGTAAATGATGACCTTTAACCTTAATAGTTGTCCATGGGGCATGCTTATCAATAACTTGCATAAATTCAGTATAAACGAAATTCCATGCAGCTTCCACATCAGGAATTAGGCTAAATCTATTCCAATTTATCCTACTCACATCATTTATAAACAAATCACTGTTAAATAATTTCCTGTCACGGATCCTAATATATTTAGGAACAAGATGAGGAGTTGAAATTTTCCAAATGCAATATATAATTGAATGGTCGCTGAAACAGTCTGAGAGAACACCAGATTTTATTATTCTGTTGGGGTGTGTGACTAATATCCAATCAAGAAGAGTTTTACTACTTGGACTGATTCTTGTAGGCTCTTTAATAATTTGTGTAAAGTTTACACCATTGAACATGTTACGTTCAGTGAGAGTACAAGGATCAGCCCAATTTAAATTAAAGTCCCCCAACAGCACAACTTCTGATGTGTCACCAAGCGATGAAACAGTGGTAAGGATATTTTGAACAGACTCCATCCTAGGAGATGTAGGTGGGCGATATATATTGCCAATTATTAATTGTTTGTTTGCATGAAGAATAACCTTTACAAAGATACCTTCAAAAAGCTCAGGAATCACTTTTGGAGTAATTAATTGTGATTTCAAATTTGATGAAATGTAAGTGGCGACCCCGCCTCCCCTGGATCCTCTATCTAACCTGTATATGATGTAGTTGTCCAATTTAACATTGGAGTCTGCAATATTTTCATTTAGCCAGGTTTCAGATAATGTTATAATATCAGGATTATTATAAACAAGCCATGCCCTCAGTTGATCAATTTTAGGAACTAAACTGCGAATGTTTAAATTAATTACATGAAGACCTTTACCCATTGGTTTAGAGTTTGAAAGCAAATTCCAAGGTAAAGCCAACTGGCCATGGCTGATTTACAACAATGGAAGTGATTAGGGTAAGGAAAATATGAGAGCAAACCATCATACATAGATACCGACGCGCCCACACACAAAAAAAAAAAAAATATGTGGGACACATTTTGAGCAACCACAAAATAATAGTAAATATTGTTAAAAACTCATATCACATATTCCAATGTACTATTTCATGTGGTAAAGATATTATTCAATTGAATTATTACTTTTTGTTTTTTTAATCAAGTTGAAATGATTATCTCATATCTGAGGACAACTGATTTTGAAGGGAATGGGCCAGCAAATAATCATTATATAATCATCTTTTTTTTTTTTAATAAACCTATAAAAGAACCTTACATATGTGCAAAGGACCCCCTGATTATAACCTTGATTCTTTTTATTAATGAAAATGTTATTAATTTCCAAAAGAATTGGCACTTTTCTTAGTGGGACATGTTTGGTCTAGACCTACTCTATCTGTAAAGTGTCTCGAGATAACTTTTGTTATGATTTGATACTATAAATAAAATTGAATTGAATTGAATGTTTTTGAATCAGTCTATACTGCTTATTTATTCAGGTTTACAGTGCCCTTGTTCAGACATTCAGAGATGATGAATCCCAGTGACTCTTGTGACTTTTCTGAAGCGCCACCACAAGGTTCAAGTTTGTGTCTATGAATAAAATTGAACAAACTTTTGGATGGATTGTGATGATATGTGGTTTATCATTTATGTTCCCCTCAGGACTAACTGTAATAACTTTGGTGATCTCTGACTTTTCATCTAGCGCCATATTCAGGTCAACATTTTAATGTGTCCAATAGGCTACTTTAGTTGATGACCAAATATCTGCAGAACTAAAGACATTCCTGTTCTGTGTGTTTGGTGCTAATTAGCAAATGTTAGCAACATATAAGCTTTAAACAAAGAGTGAACAAGCATTGTACAGTGTTTGCATCAACAGGTTAGCACTGTCAATGTTAGCATCCTGATGTTAGCATTTTGCTCAAAGCTGCCATGTCTAATTAAAGCTCCTAGCATGACAGTAGACTCATAGTCTTGTTTGTCCGTTAGTTGGTAAGATATCTCAAATAATACTTAATCTATTTTAAAGGAAATTTGGTGGAAAGGTTATTCAGTACCAGCAGAATATACTTTCTGATTACCTCAGCGTCAGCCCAATCCAGCTCACTAGGAACGTAGAGGAAACAGCGATCATTGTACTTAATCCAAGAAGCAGGACAAGCAGGGCCATCTGCGTAGCTGGAAGCATCATCCGTGGTGCTGGAAGAGTTGTTGGAAACGTTGCTGGTAGAGTTGCTGGAAGCAACAACTGCGAAGACAGAGAATCATAAACAGCTGATTTCACTGAGTTATTAATGTTTGTCAGCATTAATCTACACGTTTTTATGCCTGCACTGTTCGTTATAAAGGTAAATGGTGTAAAATGTGAGAGCTTATAGACTTGTAGAATACGATTTGAGTACTTGTAGAACAAAACTCTGAACTTGTATTTTTAAATTTTCTTTTTTAAATCAAAATCTTTTTATTTAGTTTTCAGTATAACAAAGCTGTTGATTTGTTAAAAACAGGTTATATGAAAGGAATAAATGAAAAAACCCACCAATCAGTCACTGCAACATATGCTCTCTGCATCACAATTTGGCGAACACTTCTTGCGATAAATGTGGTGCAAAACTAATTTGTATCTGTGGACATAGATCTATGGTGGACATAACGTTAGTCTGTGGAGCTCTGAGCAAACAGAGCGGGGGAAGCAGGGGTTCTATTGCCCGATGTGGCAATGTTTTTATTAAATTTACATTAGTTAATTTTTACACGTGGAATGTTCACAGACAAGATTATTGATCACCTCCCTTCAGAATGTTTGAATTTTGTCACACTCCCAGACACAGTGCATAAATGTTCCTTTAGCCTCATTGTATTTAAAACAAAGGTCAGGTAGATTACTGTTGTATTTATTTACTTTGACAGGAGTTGTATATGTCTGCATTAGCCAATTATATTGGCCTAGCTTTAAATTATAGTTTTTTTCTTTTTCTGAGATGCATCACAAGTTTTCTTTCTACCGCTTTTCTGTGCTCTTTTAAGTCCGCTCTCCATAGCTACAGTTTCATTATTTGATGTTTCTTTAGAGCTAGATGCAAGCCAGTTACTGTTTATATTGATGAAATCTAGTTATAATTTCTTCTAAGGATAAAAGTGCAGGAATCCTGACTGATTGGTTTTGCATAGAAAAAATAAAGTTCCTCACTTGGAGAGATTTAAAAGAGAGGTCATTAGAATCCTATTCACCTACTGTACTAAGCCATATTTAGAATCCTGCATCCATCTTGCCTGGTTTAAATAAAACATTGCCCTGCACTGGACTGAATTGTGACAGAGGTCCAATATGTTCATATTTCCTTTTACCTTATAGCATACATTAACTATATTAAGAACTATAGGGTAAGCAGTATGTGTTCTTAAGTACTTTCTGAAACACTGCCTTCAGCACCTTGGTGTCAGCTCCAAGGAAGCAGGCGGTAAGCTCTAGGTCCTGTAGCTACCGCAAGGCAAAGTCACGCATTCAGCTGATGCATGTGAATATTTATTTAAAAATATTTAAACATAGCCATAAGTTCAGAAACAGAACTTCAGGTTTTGTTCTAACTTACCAGGGCTCAACTCAAGTCTACAAGCTGTCGCATTTTTGCATTGTATTTACTCAACTTCTCTTATTCAGACAAAGTTAAACACTGATACTCACCATCAGCTGTAGCCAGAGCCATCATGGCACAAACGAGTAGAGACACAGTCAGCATCTTGGTGGCAGAGATAATGCAGATAATTCTTCTTTCTCAGATTCAGCCTGTGGTCTTCCTGTGTGGAGATAGTGAAGAAGAGGAAAAACTAGCTTTTATATACACGCCTGTTAGAAAATTAGGATACTATTCTCTTTTCTGTTAATATTAAACTGTTTGCATGGTAGAAAGCCAAAATACTTCTGGCGTTCTCACGAGATTATAGTGACCTTGTGAAAAGCACAGGATGCTCCTGAGGTCAGAGCACGCGGTTGAGATGCCCTGCCTGACCAGAGATAAGAGACAACATCGCCTTTTGTATTATGACTTCATCTTTAAAACATAAAAAAGCTGCTGCTGAAGCTATCATTAGTCATTTCTTTCTGGACTTTGCTGTTAGTGCTGTAAAATTGACTCCTGCACAATTAAAAAACTAACTTTGAGAAGAACTTCAGTGTTCCTGTCTATTCTTTGATAAATAATTATCCTTAACTTAATGAATGTCATCATATCTGTTTGGCTGTTGTTCAGCAAATCAAAGGGCACAACATCCCACACTGTTGGTTTTATATATGTTATATGTTAACACTAGTGAATCATGGATTGTCACCTGCCAGTACACTTCCATAAGAGCCTGGGTAAATCCAATATATGTTACCTCAATCAAATTGTATGCTAAAGAGTCAATTCAATTTAAAGAGTTTTTTCAACTTGGCAACCTATTTTCCAATGCTTTTGAGTCTGATTTATGGGAACAGTAATCTGTGAAATTGGTCCAGTATTAAGCAAGACTGCTGCAGTCAGAAGCGGCGAAACAAGCTATAGTACAATGTTACGTTGATGGTTAATTATTTACCTTCAATTCATTATTCTAAGTGTTTGACAACATTGTGGAAAGGATCCCTACAGATGTCGACCTTTTTGTTAAATAGTGAGATCCTTTTTCTTTAACGTGAAAAATCCCCAAAATTGCTATGGCCAAACCTACCAGACTCCATTTAAATTAACAGTAATTTTATCATCAGATAACACACTTCATTAAAAGTCGACAGAAACAAAATAAAACTATTAAAAGCTATCTTGTTTCGTCTGTCCACTGATCTAACAATCACCAATTTGGTTTGGTTAAAATTAGGCTTGCATTGCCAGACCTTTTTCTGGCTAGATATACGCAGCATTCTGGGATGGAAGAAAAACTTGCTCTGGTTCATTGGCATTTCCTAAAACCAATCTCAAGCATTTTGAGTGATGCTAAGCGCCAGACGGCGCAGTGGTGCCTCTCGAATTAGCTTCAAGAAGAAAATTGTTTTGGTGGAACGTGTACATTAAGTTGTTTTAAGGTGTAGACACATATAGCCGACCGCCGACCGTTGACAGAAAACCCCGTCGATATGATCAGTCGCGTGCCCGAGGTCCAAAAACTGCCACAGAACAGAACAGACCAAAAAGACGAGAGGAGACGAGACGTAATACATCTCTATAACAGCAGGCGGCGCTAATCTGTAATGTTGCCCAAGAAATGAAAACCGGCAGCTGATTGGACGAACGCGTCACATGGGTTTATTTTCTCCGGAAATTCAAAGCCAGACTGTCATGGCGGCCGTTCAGAATACGATCTCACATTGTACTAAAATAGTTCACTGAAACATGTTTCTGAAAACATTTTAAGCGAGAAATAGGCCATGCAGTTGCTGAATCTGTCTTCATTTCAGCTCAACAAAGGTCAGTTTAAAAGATTTCCATCAGATTTTGAGAGGCTCGAGTCACCTCATTCCGCTCGTCATTTCCGGGTGAGTCCCGATTTCCCTGCCGCCGACCGAACATGTCAGGTCGGCCAAAATGAATGCCGACAGCCCCCCAAACGGACGACGGCACAGGACACACCGAACAGACTTGAGTCACTGACCTCGCCAGACTGTCTAACAGCGCCCTTATTCATTCAACAAAAACTCAGATTGGAAAGATTGTCTAGCTAGCTGTCTGGATTTACCTTGCAGAGATCTCAGGAGCTGTTAAAATTCCAACACATTTTTGTGTTATCTTACTGTGCCAGCATCTGTATAACAGACACTGCATGTATTGTGGTTTGACCTAAGGTCATGAAGACGGTATTTTCAGGCTGTAGGAACAGGATGGCGGCGACACATTATCACACCTAGACTCAAGCGTACTTAGGAGTTTCCTGTTCTTAAAGTTTCAGCTTATCAGTGACCGATTTGGGTGTTCCTCTTTGAGTGTTCTTCTTTCTGTGTAGAAAGGATGCTGACATTCTGCATGCACTTTGAGAGCTCTTTTTCTGCTTGAAAGTAATGAAACAAACAAAGACGGTTTGGTTTTCCTCATCTTTTATTATTTATGACATCTGTACTCACTTTGCTACATAGAAACTTCCACCACAATCGTTAAATAGGTAAAAATAGCTTATTACCATATTTGACAGTGCTTACAGTGGGTAAACTTTGGTGACCATATCTACATGACAGCTGAGGTCCAGAGCTTTCTATAACAGGTGGTCCGATGTGTGTAGAACCTTCTGTTGCTAAATGACAATACTTCAAACATGGACTGGGTTAAATATTTCAAAGCAGGAGTAATGTATCCTCTTCAGACTGACATATGTTACTGTCGAGGTTGAGACCTTTCCAACGATGTGTTTGCTATAGTTCTACGACAACGTTTTCATTTTTACATATCATGGAGACCACGTTGCAGGTGATACTTTATAGTCCCCAGAGGGATATCTGCCTTGAGTTCAAATGCTTCACACATAAGACATATTGTTTTATCATACAGCTGACATTTACTTATAATAAAAAACAACATAAATAAAGTGATATGTAGCCAGACTGAAGCATATCACACAGCCACAATCTATTGCTCATCTTTCACAAACAGTGACAAGATCAACCTACACACAACAACCATTATTTAAAGTTTTAAATGAGGTAGGTCCAAATTAGACCAATAGTTTAGAAATATTTAGTTTACATTGGGGTACCCTATATCTTATGCCAGAGGACATGAGCTCATTTGCATGGAGAATAAAGATAGAATGGGAACATATTTCTTGTGTTTGCCTGGAGAGACTGGTTTCTATACCTCTACACAACCTTCATGACAGTAACCTGACAAGCAAGCTTTAAATTAGATGTTTTTAGATATTGCCATGCTTTCTGACTTATTAACAGGGGCAGAGATTGCTATAGGCAAACTAGGTGATTGCCTAAGACGTCAAAAGTGTTGGGGGCGCCGTGTTGCCCTTAGGTCTTCTTCCCATTAATAATGGAATTAGAATGACAAGCGAAAATAAAACATGTTTATTAAACATGATCATCTTAGGGCGCCCCCTCAGCCACACGTTTACTTGTCAACCTGATTTTTAGATTGCATTGATGATTATTGTCGATTATTTCCTAATTGGGGGAAAACTTCAAACTAATGATTTAGTTAGATTTTTTTAAACGTTATTATGGTGCATAACTTACTGGAACAAAGCTGAGCAACGTGTTGTTGCTGGTGACAAAACCACACATTTTGAGTGTGTGTATATATATATATAGATAGATAGATAGATAGATAGATAGATAGATAGATAGATAGATGATAGATAGATATACACACACAGTATGTACATTGAAGCGATACTGGCGTTAAAGACCCGCTGATCACTGTCCGATTCTCTTCCCACATTGCATTGTGGGATATGGGCTTCAAATGCACCCCGCTCGGATCACATTATAGTGTTCTGTTTTACAGCATACTGTATTATTTCACCGGTAATAAGACCGAAATAATATTATTAAAATAAAGAAATGAATACCATGATAACATCTAAATAAATGTTGATAGATGTAGCGTTATACTTTTAAAAATATAAATAAACAACAAAGCAATCCAGCTTCCCTGGCCGAAATAGACCGACATAATAACATTAAAAGAAATATATAAACCATAATAAGACCTCGTGAATAAATGTTGATTAAAACAGCCGTTATTGGTCTAAAAATACCAAAATAAAACTGCCACAGATTTCGAGTTAAAGGCCCGTGTTTTTTCTTTCGTCTGTATCAGATGGTGAGGGATTAACATGAATGTCTACCTGACGGACCCCCCCGTCGAAAAACAATGCAAAAGGTACACTTCTTTTGTTGGAACTTGAGGCCAGGGATCCTTGACCATGCGTCAGACATTTGATGAGTAGGGAATGAGACTGTCTTAATTGTTTATTAATTTTATTTAGTCAGGTGAGTTTGGCGGTGGCGATTTTGGAGCGGTTTCTGGTTAAAAAACACAAATTTTACTCTTTAACAAAAATGTGTATCTCTGTAGGGATCCTTTCCATAATGTTTTCAGACATGAAGCTAAACCTGTCCTATCCTCCCAGTATTTATTTTAGTTGGCCTCGCCACGTTCTCTCTTTACCTCTATAGTCCAAGGGTGCAAACCTTGCATCAGCGGCAGTTATGAGTAGTTTGTGATTCAGAGGGAGATAGTGGGTCGAGGTGACTCATGTACGGACATCTGGTCATCTCAGGCCAGATGGGATCCAGTATATGTCGCTGAAAGCAGTGCTATTTCGTAAGCCAAAAACTTGAGTGCAGACCTTTGCCATCTCAAAACGTTAATGCAGTGTGAATGCAGTGTGAATTTTGCTGGTCGTTAATACATTTCATTTTCATAAAAGGCTTATTAATGAAACTAATTAACTAATTATAACAAGATGAAAAGTATGTAAATCAAAATATTTCTAACACTTTGTGACATTGAAATTAGTACAAAAGGTGAAATTTTAAGATTAGATTTAACAAAAGAAATGAGAGATGCTCTGGAGATTTAATTTAAAGTGCATCAAAGATTAGTTTGTGCTTAAAAAGATTTTAATATCAAGTCTTTTCTTATTGAAGGCCAAAGAGGAAGTCCAGCTCCTGTTTACTTGTTGCTTCATCCCTTCAGCAGCGTTCCAGCCAAACAGAACAAAAGCTGTGATCACACAAAGACTGTGTGTGTGTGTGTGTTTGTGTGTGTGTGTTTGTGTGTGTGTGTGTGTGATAGCTATGACATGTCTCTGTGTGTCAGCTCAGGAGGTTACTGAAGGCCCTGACACACCAATGACTCAATGACCAATCTGATTGGTGGAGCGCTAACCTGGAAATGACGAGTGGGATGAGTCTGACTAACCTGACTCAAAATCGGACGAAAATCTTTAAAATTGACCTTTGTCGATCTGACATGAAGACAGATTCAGCAACTGTATGGCCTATTTCTCGCTTAAAATGTTTTCAGAAACATGTTCCGGTGAACTATCTTCGTAAAATATGAGATTGTATTCCTCCATTATGCTTCGTTGTAAACCTCACGTCATTTCATATCTGTTGTTCTATATCTATGGAGTTCGTGCTGTGCTAAGCTAAACGCTAAAATGTGGTGTTTGTTCATCTGCATCTCTTAATACATCCATGATCTGCATGTACCGTAGTTTCACTTAATTTTTTATTGAAAAGGAATTCATTTACAATATCAGGGCATAGAGAACATGACAATAAGACCTCTCAACATGCATATAGTGAACACAAAAAAAAGGATGAATTAAAAAAAGTTTTAAAATAAAATATGTAACAATAAATTATATAATAAAATAAATCATGAATAGTATATCTCTTAATCTTTACATGGTTTATATATAATGTAATTAATTCATTATTCCTTCATTTTCCCTGTTGCGTTTGCTTAATTTCTAGATCATTGATAAAAATAATGGCAAACAGCGTGGGAGAGAGCACACCCTTGTTCTACACTAAATGGGATTGGAAACCAACCTGCTCTATTGTCAGATGTCTATCTGTGAAGATGTTTTCTGTTTTGTGACATTGACATATAGTACAAAATCTGCTGTTAGGTGAAATTCAAAAAGATTAGATTAAAAAAGAAGAGACTGAGACCAGCTTGTTTCAATGCTCCAGAGTTTTAATTCAAAGTGCATCAAAGATTAGTTTGTGCCAAAAGTGTTCTTTTCACAACATATTCATTCTTCTCTTATTAAAGTGATGGTTCGGAGTAATTCACCCTAGGGTCCTTTGCACCATGACCTCGAGCCAAACACCCTCCCAGAAGCTTTTTTCACCTGGGTCGAACATTGAGAGAGTTAGCTAGAGTAGCGTTATCAGCTGAATAGCTTAGCGCAGGGGCTAATGGTCCCACGTTTGTATCTTGTAAGTTACCCCACTAATAATGCCCGAAATGATACCAAACGTCTACAAGTAGTACAAATAGGTTATGCTCTCATAAAACGATGGATTGGAAAGTTTGTAAGTACACCAGAAGTTTATGAACACTTGCCTGCTCTCTTCAGCTCTCTGTTGTTGCTGCTGCTGCTACCTGCAGTTAGACGAGTGCTTAGGGCCGTCTACAAATTACTACACTGAAAAGAGTTACAACAAAAATATTTATTAATTCAATGATTAAATAAGGTAATGTCTCCAAACTTACCTCAATTATTACTTGTCTCCTGCTAGTTATACTACATTTACATAAACTTCTGGTGTACTTACAAACTTTCCAATCCATCGTTTTATGAGAGCATAACCTATTTGTACCACTTGTAGACGTTTGGTATCATTTCGGGCATTATTAGTGGGGTAATTTACAAGATACAAACATGGGTCCGTTAGCTTCTGGGGGGGTGTTTGGCTCGAGGTCATGGTGCCAAGGACCCTAGGGTGAATTACACCGAACCATCACTTTAAAGGCCAAAGAGGAAGTCAAGAAGTTTGGTTACAGCCTAAAAGAGAATTAAAGATGTGATTACACATGAGACTGATGACGCAGAGAAATCCACACTGTCACACGCTAAGAAGATGTTTGTGTGTGTGGTAGTCACAATTTATCTCTGTGTCAGCTCAGGAGATTCTTATAGGTTTTTGGCACAGACAGAGGGAAGTTTGCCAGAACACTGGAAATCATCCCAGCAGTGGTGCTCTGTGAACACAAGAAACACAGGAGTCATTAAGAGCTTTAATATCTCAACAGAAGCTTCACAACAGTTACTAAAAAATATTTACATGTTGCGAAATGGAGCAATTTGTGGTGTTTATCACCCCATTCATTATGCATCATTTCAGAGTTTAACTCCAACATTGTTATTTATGACTTTTGTCATTTAATTCCATACAGATGTCCTGTTTAATTAATTTGTTGTAATTTACCTCCATAATTCATCCGGAGGCAACCCTGGTTGCCACCTGCATTGTTGGGTTCCCCTGCACACCAGAATGTAAAGGAGAAAGGTCTGCCATCACTCCAGAACCAATTACTATGCTGTAGAAAAGATGTAGAAGTTAAAATGTCTGATTGTATCACTAATCAGACCTTTTGTATGATATATTACCTTCTGGCAGGCAGTGCCTCCAATCCAGGTTATTGGATTAGCATGAGTCTGTTGTGTGATTATCATCTGAATGAAGTGATACTCCTGAATATTGTACACTGATGCAAGGTTTCCTTTCAAGGACTGGCAGTTTTTCTACAGGGGAGACAGACAGACAGACAGACAGACAGACAGACAGACAGACAGATGTGAAACTGCATTTTTATGTGGTCTCCTCCACCAGCAGGAGGATGGAGGTTTGGCTCAAATATTGAGCTGGTTGCAGTAAATATTTGTTGATGAGGTGATGGTAGTTTTGCAGGGTTTAACGTTACTGTTGTACTGTGGTCTCTGCTACAGTGGCAGCTTTAATTAGGAGGTTTTGTCTTTGGTTGCATTTGTTTGATTTTCACCAACACTGTGTACTTCTGTAGCACCACAAGCAGGTGAAAATGTCAATTGAACTGCAAAATATCCCAACATCTACTACATTTTTGGCACTAAATGTGGTTCACACTAGTTGACGGATATGAGTTTTTCATTGGTCGATGCAGATCCCAATATTTAGACAGCAGGACAGCCTATGGCCAATACATAATGCCGATATCATGTCGTTGCTTTTTTTTGCATCTGACAATACACAACAAATGAATAAGAATAACAAATGAGACAACACTGTTGAATTCAAATTAACATTTATTTAACAGTTATTGTCTACATTATCTTTTTAGAGGGTGTTTAGTCATAGGCTATAACTTTCAGCAACATTTCATTTTTGTGTCCCCAAGAAGTCTTCACAGTTACACCTGCTTACTGTCCCACAACCATCCCAAATGACAAATCTGATAAATGATTTACATGTCCGGAGTAAGAGTGGGGGCTGGGGACACCCATAAACTAGTTTTTGTAGCCCTGTAAGCTAGTTTAGCTGGTTAAAGGATTTCTACACTCACTACGTTTACATGCACATATATTCCACTATTATTCCGTATATGACAATATTCAGAATTTGATTCGGGTCATGTAAACTGCATATTCCGTTTGGATATTCCGAATAAGGCCTTTTTCCAAATATAGTATTTTTCTGATTAAGACGTGGGATATGCCGGTATTATTCTGGTTTTAGAGGCATTCTTTGGACATAAATTCCGTGCATTCGGAATATGCGTCTCAATCTGGGTTTTTACCGCTGTTTACATCCTCTTGCCTGTTTACAGCTTACGGTCAGCTCTGTGCGTTGCTATGGTTGCTGTACACAAACCAACCAGCCACCACTTTGCAAGGCTGCAGACCATTGACTGTAAATAAAAAATAGCTGCAGACCCGGTAGAGATGCATGCCCAAAAGATAAGAAGGAGAAACACAAACTTTATCAAAGACTGTCAACAGGTTTTTCCAGAAGGTTGTTGAAGGAATAAAAGAGGGACGCTGTGTTCGCACGGTCGAACAAGTCCACCACCGCTGGAAAACATATTTTGCATGGCTGCATGTAACCGACAATATTAGTGGAATATACTCTTTTATTTGCCATGTAAACAGCTTGGATGGAATATTTTCTTTTAACCCTTGTGTTGTCCTTTGGGTCAAAACTTGTACTTTTAATTTTTAACTTGGTGTTTTTAAAGGGGTGATAGAATGCAAAAGTGATTTTACCCTGACATAGTTGAATAACGGTAAATAGGACATACATATAAGCTCAAAATCCCATTGACATCCCTTTCCTATGAAAATCTCATATTTTGAAACTGCCGCTGAAAACGGGCCAACCTTTGTCACAGCCATGGGTGTATTAAGAGAACGGTCACGCCCCAACATTTACATAGGCTACACAACTGACCTGAGATCAGTTAGTCTTCTGAATCTAGGTCGTGCAGATCTCATAAAATGAATACATTGTTTATATGCTATTTTACCATTAAATTCACTTCTGAGACTTTTTTATGCGAGAAATCAACTATGTAGAGGTAAAATATGGGCCGTTTTACAAAAATGTATGTCTAATTGCAAATTTTGTCCGACTGTGTGTCAGACTTCAGAGGCCGGTGCTGCCTGTGTTGCTGCCTCGCCGCCCGGCCTGTCTTCCTTCACAGACCCCGGCCTGCTGTGAGGTAGATGGAGCTCCGTCACGACTGGCAGCCCACGGCACTCCATACCCGCGCAAAGTCACCGTTTTGGGCTAATGAACTACGAAACGCCGCTGCTCTGACAGAGCTCCAGGGCCTGCAACTCCCCTCTTCCTGCTAGCTAAATGCCCGGTGTGTGTGAGTGAAAGCGCGGTCAGCGAGCTTGTTACGCCAGCATTCTCTTACCACAGGTTCCAGTTACTCTTTTAATGTGTGTAATTATAATGTGTTGAGTTATTTAAACAAACGATTGGAGAAATAAAAGCCGCTTGTCCGTGAGTCTCATTGATAGAGCCTGCGGCTGGATGACGCTCTATCAATGAGAGCTAGCTAGCCTCCTCTTAGAATTCCTCTGGAATTCACAAAAATTCATTAACTTGAAATCGGACACCGTTGTTAGCTTAGAGATGTCTCTCTCTCATGGGTGGGCCAAATTCTCTGGGCGGGCAAAGCAGAGAAAGGGGAGGTAACTTTACTCCTTATGACCTCATAAGGAGAAGATTCCAGATCGGCCCATCTGAGCTTAGGCAGGGGACCATAGGGACCATAGGCAGGCTGGGGGAACTCATTGCCTCATATTTTTTGAGTACTGCTTATTTATTCGGGTTTACATTCAGAGATGATGAATCCCAGTGACTCTTGTGACTTTTCTGAAGCGCCACTACAAGGTTCAAGTTTGTGTGTATGAATAAAATTGAACAAACTATTGGATAGATTGTGATGATATATGGTTTACCATTTATGTCCCCCTCAGGACTAACTGTAATAACTTTGGTGATCTCTGACTTTTCGTCTAGCGCCATAATCAGGTCAACATTTTAATGTGTCAGTGTCAATGTAAAGACATTCCTGTTCTGTGTTTGGTGCTAATTAAAAAATGTTAGCAACATATTAGCTTTAAACAAAGAGTGAACAAGCAGTTTACATTACATGTCATTTAGCTGACGCTTTTATCCAAAGCGACTTACAATTAAGTGCTTTCAACTGTGACAACTCCAGACAAAAAGTAGTAAGTGCAAGTACATTAGCTTTAATAAGCAAAGCTACAAAGACATATGAAAGTTTCAGATGGTGAACCCCGGTATGTTCCGTCTGCCATGTAAGATGTGAGCAATGAGAGCTCAGAGCCTGAGACACCCAGATTCTGGAGTGTCGAAATGAGGATCTGGTGGTTCACTGTGTCAAAAGCAGCAGAAAGGTCCAGAAAGATGATGATGGAAGTGAGAAAGCTGCTCAATGACAGCAAGGAGGGCAGTTTCTGTTGAGTGGCCAGCCTTGAAGCCAGACTGGTGGGGATCAAGAAGGTTGTTCTGGTGGAAATAGGTAGAGAGTTGATTATGAATGGCACGCTCAGAGTCTTAGATAGAAATGGAAGAAGGGAGACGGGTCGATAGTTATTTACATCAGAGGAGTCGAGTGTTGGTTTTTTGAGTAGTTGGGTCACTCTTGCCTCTTTGAGGGCATCGGGGAAACAGCCAGTTGACAAGGAGATGTTTATGAGATAGGTGAGGTAAGGAAGGAAGTCAGGAGCAATGGACTGGAGGTGGTGAGAAGGGATAGGATCCAGGGGGCAGGTGGTTGGGCGGGAAGAGGTAATCAGAATAAGAATTTGATTTGGAGATAGAGGGGTGAAAGAGGAAAGAGTACTGGATGTGATGGATGGTAAGGTGATTTCAGGAGGTGTGGTGGAGAATGAAGAGTGTATGTCATCTATCTTTTTTACAAAGTAGTTGACGAAGTGGGTTGGTAGGAGGGAGGAGGTGGACTGGGGCAATCTAGCAGGTTAGAGAAGATGGAAAAAAGTTTTTGGGGGTTTGAGAAAGAGGATTCAATTTTGGTTTGATAAAAAGAGCTTTTTGCTGCAGAAATAGAGGCAGCGAAGGAGGAAAGAAGAGACTGATAGGTAAGCAGATCATCTGGGTGTTTAGATTCCCGCCATTTCCTTTCCGCTGCACGTATAGTTGATCTTTCAGCACGTACTGAGTCAGATAACCACGGCGCTGGGGAGGACTTGCGAGCCTGTCGTGAAGTAAGAGGGCAGAGAGAGTCGAGAGAGGAGGATAGAGTAGAGAGTAGAGTGTCTGTGGCAGCGTTGAGAGGCATGAGTAAGAAAGAGTCAGATGGAGGGAGGGTAGACAGAGTACATGCCGCCAGAGAAGAAGGAGAGAGTGAACAAATATTACGGCGGACAGGTACGGTGTCTCTTGAGATATGGTTGTGAGCTTGGGAGAGTGGGAGAGAGTAAGAGATGAAGAAATGGTCTGAGGTATGGAGTGGAGTAACAGTGAGGTTGGATGTAGAGCAGTTTCTGGTGAATATGAGATCTAGGTGGTTGTCAGCTTTGTGAGGTGGTGAAGGAGAGAGTGAGAGGGCAAAAGAGGGAGGTGAAGAAAGGTAGCTGACTTCTCTGTCTGGATGTTGAAGTCGCCCAGAAGTACCAGCGGAGGATCAGTTTCAGGGATGTTTGAAAGTACGACGGCAGGAAGGGAACTGTCCAAAATTATTTAACTGTTTCTTATAAATTCAGAATGACAGAAGAACTGTATCGACATGAAATAACAGCAGCATTGAACATAAGTGGAGTTTGACATTTGAGCCAGGGGGGGCAACAACAAAAAACTCATTGTAGCAGCTGAGACCTGGGAACACAGTATGAGCACATATGGACAAAACAAACATGCTAAATAAACATATGTTTATTTTTTAAAGCAGATTTGAAATTACATTGTAACAATTTAACAATTCGCCCTTACGAAATCCAATCACGGCACGGCTGTGTTGGAGCAGAATGACACAGACGGTGGCAGAATGCCCCAACACTTAAATTCAACTAACACGAACAGTGAACAATCAGTGTTGGACCTACAGTGTGTTGAGATGCCTATCCAAACGCAGAAACCAAGCGCAATCACACCATAAAATGTTAAGACACGTTAAGAAAAAAGATCCGTATTTTGCCGTAATCCAATGACATGAAAAAAAGTAATCCACAGCGATCAGTAGATCCACAAACAGAGTCACGGTGTATCCAGCAAGGCCTATACAGCGTCACATTCACCAGTCAGCTCCAAACAGGTGAACGAGGTGAACTTGCCGTTTAAAGAAAGTGGAATAAAACATATAAAAGTCCAAATCTACACAAAACGCGCAATCAATTAGTAAGGTGACAGCAAATTTATATACATGGCATTTAGGCAACCTTTATTGCAACGTTGGCACGGTAAGATGTCCAGACTAGTGCAACAGTAATTATCGTTTTTTGCGTCCAGCATATGCGTCGACAATGGTCTCATGTCCCCTAACGATCAAAAAATATTTCTCCTGTATAGCTTAGGCCTATTTCTTCAGAATGATTAAATGACTAATAAATATCGAACCATATAAACAACAGCATAACAATTGAGATAGCTGATAAATAACCACACATGCACACAAGTCAATTCAAACTTGCTTGGACTTGGGGCTTGTTACAGCAGGAGACGGCGGGGTTTCGTGCTGAACACAGCAAGAATGTCTTGATATTGCAGTGAATCAGTCAGTTCCCTTTCAAATGAAAGCAGGGACAAAGAGTTCAGTCTATCTGTCAACATTGTTGCCCTGGTGCCTGTTTTTATCCGATTGACAGCTGAAAAGAGTCTCTCCACAGTACATGTCGTCATGGGCAATGTGAGGAGGGCCCGCAGGAGACTGTTCATGTTGGGGAAAATATCACGGGGGCATGCGTCGATCACTTCTACTAGTGTTTCTTTTTTCTCGTTTGTGGTATTGTTGGCCTTTGCCTTTCTTTTAAGCTGCTGCACAAACACAGTGTGCTCTGCGTCTTCCACGGCAATGGAAAAGTGCGCGCAGGCGGGCCGGATGAGCACCTTGTCACCAAAGGTGTCTGACCATGGCAAGCAGGCAGCAGCGGCTCTCATAAACCCGTATGTGTCGGGCTTGAAACGAGTGTTCAGCTCCATCATCTGCTTGTCCAGTATGTCATTCCATAATTTCTGTAGGTCCGAGTTTTGCTGTACAGGTGATGATTTGCCCAAAGTAGAATCAACGTGCGTATTGTCTAACCTGGCCGGCAACTTCCTCTTGCGTCATCCACTGATATCCCAGCGCACAATCTCATGTTTATTCATCAGCTCATCTGTCAGTGCCATTACTTTATCAAATGCATCATTTTCATTCCTGAATTGTGTGTAGCTGTCCTTGAGCCCTTCAATCAGATCAATACAATCTGTAACGGATAGTGTGGAAGATTGCAAGCCCTTAGTGGCGTAGTCGCTGACTTCAAATAACTGGTTGAATGTGACAAGCAGAAACAAAAAAAAATTTGTTTGCATTTGGCGCAGTAGGGAGTCAGCTTCAAGTTTTGTTTGGCCAGAACTTTCGGAGAATGTGGCGAGAGTCTCCAAAATAGGCACCTTACTGACTGCATTTGACCATGAGCTCCACCTCACATCACAGGATCTCTCCAGCTCCAGTGTTTCTTGACCTGGTCGCATCTGCTTTTGAATTTCCAGAAATTTGGCATGTCTGTGCACCCCAGTCATAAAGTTATGCAAGCTGTTTATAATATCGAAAAACGTTGAAATGCCAGGAGACACTTTAGCTGCTGTGCACAGGACAAGGTTAAGTCTATGTGAGTTACAATGCACATATAACGCATGGGGAAACGTCTTCTTCAGTATCACATGTACCCCTCCTCTGTTCCCCAACATGACTGATGCGCCGTCAAACCCAAATCCGACGCACAGCCCCGGGTCCAGCTGCAATGGCTCCAGCACTTCCAAAATCTAGCCGATATTGCCTCTGCAGTCATGTTGTCCGTTTCCACAAATCCCACAGCCGTTCTTTCAATGTGCCGTTGTGCAGGTATCTCACGCATACTGCCACTAGCTCTCTTTTTGACAAGTCTTTGCACTCATCTGCTAAAATCGCATAATATGTGTCCGGCTCATCATGCAAATCTGCCTTTATTTTTTTGACAATGAGTGATGCTGCGATTTCCAGTATCTCATTTTGTATAGCGTGGTGCAGTAGTTTACCATTCTTGGGTAATTCATCCAGTCGCCTTTTTATTTCTGGGTCATATTTGGAAACCAGGTCAAGTAGTTCCAAAAAGTTACCCTTGTTTAACGCATCTGGGTTTTCCCGATGCCCACGCAATGGGATTTCTTGTTTTGCACAGAACAGGACGAGATCTATTACCATCATGATGTGGTATATGTCTTTCAATGAAGGACTTGTCGCTGGCATCGTTGTTCAGCTGGTTAATAATATTTCCCCGTCCTGGCTGGTGACTTTGCTTGAAACCATCCATTTTCCCCAGTGCTGCAGCATGTGCCCTGCTGGCTTCATGTTTGCCAAAACCCTCAGAAAAATGTTTCCAGTCTTTGAAGCCCGTATTAATGAATCTATCCTCATAAGCTGCTTCAGGGAAATGACGACAAGACTGACAAAATACAGCCACGGGAATTTTGAGTACCACCTGTCAGAAAAACTCCTATCTTTCCCTGATATGTGTGTGGCTGGGAATGTACGGAGTTTGGGCTGGCTTGCAGGCTCATCTATTGATGACAGGACTAGCGGAGGTTGTGACAGGTCTTCTTGGGGAACGGCGTTTGTGCTAGGCTGCTGAACCCTGTCTCCTCCTATAACACATACAACGCTATCATAAAGTTACCTCTGCCTACTGCCAATATTATTTTTCCCTCCAGAAAATATGCATACAGCCTAACGTTAACGTTAGCCTAACTGTTAGCCTACTTGCCTTGCTGGTGTGAGGGGGTGGCTACGGGAGGACTTGATGGGGAGGGGGCAGCCGAGCAGGATGGTAACTCATTACTTGTAACCGCATTACTTAAAATGCCAGGAGTTTCCTCCTCCTGCTCCTCAGAGCGTTTCTTGCAGAAATTAAATGAAAATAAGCTGCTTTGTTTTGCTTTACATTTCATATTGGCTAATAGCTAGCTACCGATTGCGTCTGTCTCATTCATGGATGTATTAAGAGAATGGTCTCATTGAGCTTGCTTGAAAAGCTTGCGCGCCAACGTCATTCATTTCATTGGATCACTGGCTGGTGACTTAATAGTCCACACGTGGGGTAGAAGCCGCTGATTGACTGAGAAGCTCACTATAGGCCTGGGTCAAAATGGGTGGGCCCATTTTGACCATGGGTGGGCCCATTTTGACCACGGGTGGTTGCGAGCTAATGCGTGGTTTGTAGTATCTCCGAGAGGAAACACGGACAGGAATGGAGAAGCAGCACATTTCCGGATAAAGACACCGAGCAATGTAAGTGAGATATGAGATGTCAAGCCCACTTAACTTCCCACTTAGCCTCCCATGCAGACTCCTGCATAGACTCCTTTGTCTTTGTTCTCCGAGTCTTTGTCCGATGAGGCTGCCGCTTCACGCAAATGCCAATATTAAATACAAGGAGGAGATCGGTGTTTGCTACAGGTGGGGAGGCCACACCCTGGCTAATCAGTCAAAAGCACCTTAGAGTCGTTAACCTCCACTCCCAAAATTCACACTTCACACTAACTAGTTTCACTTTAACAATCAAAAGCACTCAGTATACAGTGATTGCATCAACAGGTTAGCGCTGTCAATGTTAGCATCCTGATGTTAGCATTTTGCTCAAAGCTGCCATGTCTAATTAAAGCTCCTAGCATGACAGTAGACTCATAAGGTCCTATCTTGCACCCGGCGCAGTGAAGCGCAAAGCCCGACGCAAGTGTCTTTGCTACTTTAAGACCGATGCAGTTGTCAATTTCCCGTCCAGCGCCCACGTCGTTTAAATAGCAAATGCACCTGCTTCCATATTTGTGCCCAGGGGCGCAAATATGTAAGGTACAAACACGCCTGGCTTTTAAAGGGAATGGGAGATGACACTCTGATTGGTTTATTGCATGTTACGCCCAAAACACACCTATGAATTAATGAAGACACTAAGTACAAACCTTTTGAACCATGCGCACGGACCCTTTTTTCCGCCATCAAACTAGCAAAAGTGTATTTGGACACGCCCTAAACGCACCTGCGCCAGGCACTTCATGCTGTGCGCTTAGATCGTTAAAATAATGTCTTGTTTGTCCGTTAGTTGGGAAGATATCTCAAATACTACATAATCTATTTTAAAGGAAATTGGGTGGAAAGGTTATTCAATACCAGCAGAATATACTTTCTGATTACCTCAGCGTCAGCCCAATCCATTCCTCTAGGAACGAAGAGGAAACAGCGTTCCCTGAACTCATGCCAAGAAGCAGGACAAGAAGCGCCAATTTGTGTGTTGGAAGCGACATCTGCGTCTATGAAGACAGAGAATCATAAACGGCTGATTTCACTGAGTTATTAATTATATGTTTGTCAGCACTTAATCTACACGTTTCTATGCCTGCACTGTTCGTTATAAAGGTAAATGGTGTAAAACGTGAGAGCTTATAGACTTGTAGAATAGGATTTGAGTACTTGTAGAACAAAACTCTGAACTTGTATTTTGAAATTTTCTTTTTTAAATCAAAATCTTTTTATTTAGTTTTCAGTATAACAACGTACAAAGCTTTTTAATTTGATCTGAATCTGAACTTGTATTTTGAAATTTTCAATCAGAAAATATTCACACACCTATTTAAATGTAAAGTCCCAAAAAATATTCACAAAAGGGTAGATTGATATTTACACAAATACAATTTCAGCTCCAACATTTACTGGACTTTAACTGGAGCTAATTTTCCAGTATGACCACAACTCAGTGATTCCAACCCCACCAATCAGTCACTGTAACATGTGCTCTCTGCATCACAATTTGGCGAACCTGCGCGCCTTGACTTTTGCAACACTTCTTGCGATAAATGTGGTGCAAAACTAATTTGTAGCTATGGACATAGATCTATGGTGGACATAACGTTAATAATAAACGTTAATAATCTGTGGAGCTCTGAGCAAACAGAGCAGGGGAAGCAGGGTTGCTATCGCCCAATGTGGCAATGTTTTTATTAAATTTTCATTAGTTTATTTTTACAAGTGGAATGTTCACAGACAAGATTATTGATCACCTCCCTTCAGAATGTTTGAATTTTGTCACACTCCCAGACACAGTGCATAAATGTTCCTTTAGCCTCATTGCATTTAAAACAAAGGTCAGGTAGATTACTGTTTATGCGTCTGAGATGCGTCACAAGTTTTCTTTCGCTTTTCTGTCCTCTTTTAAGTCCGCCCTCCATGTCTAAAGTCTGGTTATTTGATGTTTCTTTAGAGCTAGATGCAAGCCAGTTACTGTTTATATTGATCAAATCTAGTTAAAATTTCTTCTAAGGATGAGAGTGCAGGAATCCTGACTGATTGGTTTTGCATAGAAAAAATAAAGTTCCTCACTTGGAGATATTTAAAAGAGAGGTCATTACAATTCTATTCACCTACTGTACTAAGGCAAGGCAAGGCAGCTTTATTTGTATAGCACATTTCAGCAACAGGGCAATTCAAAGTGCTTTACATAAAACATTAAAGAGCAGATAGAAAACAACTAAAAACAATTTAAAAACACTAAAAGACAAGAATACAATTTACAGTGCAGTACAAGAATTTAAAGAGAGATAAAGTATGCAAATAAAAGTTACAGTGCAGTATAAGAAATTACTGTTATATGTTTTTCAATGTGATCGTCACCACAAGGCTAAATAATTTTCTTCGGCAAACCCGGAACAGACTCACAGACCGTCTTTTAATAGTCAGGAAACGTGTTAATAGTTTCGCAGACTATTTTTTATTTTGTTTTTAATTTAATAGTCGAGCAGACTATGTCTGTTCAATTGTAATTGTTTAGACTCTCAGCCTATCTTTTGTTAGTATACTATTTATTTTTCAATGTGATCGTCACCACAAGGCTAAGTTATTTTCTTCGGCAAACCTTGTCAAAACCTGGAACGGACTCGCAGACTTGTAGTTAATTTTTGTTTTTAATTTAATAGTCCCGCAGATTATGTCAGTTCAATTGTAATTGTTTAGACTCTCGGCCTATAAAAGTTACAGTGCAGTATAAGAAATTAAACATTAAAGAGCAGTTAAAACAGTTAAACATATAAAAGCAGATAAAATATGTTATTTAAGGAAAGGCAACATCAAAAAGATAGGTCTTCAGCCTTGATTTAAGCTAAGCCATATTTAGAATCCTGCATCCATCTTGCCTGGTTTAAATAAAACATTGCCCTGCACTGGGCTGAATTGTGACAGAGAGTCCAATATGTTCATATTTTCTTTTACCTTATAGCATACATTAACTATATTAAGAACTATAGGGTAAGCAGTATGTGTTCTTAAGTACTTTCTAAAACACTGCCTTCAGCACCTTGGTGTCAGCTCCAAGGAAGCAGGCGGTAAGCTCTAGGTCCTGTAGCTACCGCAAGGCAAAGTCCTGCATTCAGCTGATGCATGTGAATATTTATCTTAAAATATTTAAACATAAGTTCAGAAACAGAACTTCAGGTTTTTGTTCTAACTTACCAGGGCTCAACTCAAGTCTACAAGCTCTCACATTTTGCATTGTATTTACTCAACTTCTCTTATTCAGACAAAGTTAAACACTGATACTCACCATCAGCTGTAGCCAGAGCCATCATGGCACAAACGAGCAGAGACACAGTCAGCATCTTGGTGGCGGAGATAATAAAGATAATTCTTCTTTCTCAGATTCAGCCTGTGGTCTTCCTGTGTGGAGATACTGAACAAGAGGAAAAACTAGCTTTTATATACACGTCTGTTAAAAAAGTATGATACTCTTCTCTTTTCTGTTAATATTAAACTGTTTGCATGGTAGAAAGCCAAAATACTTCTGGCATTCTCACGAGATTATAGTGACCTTGTGAAAAGCACATAATGCTCCTGAGGTCAGAGCATGCGGTTGAGATGCCCTGCCTGACCAGAGATAAGAGACAACATCGCCTTTTGTATTATGACTTCATCTTAAACATAAAAAAGTTTGTAAATTGTATGCTGAAGAGTCATTTCAATTTAAAGAGTTTTTTCAACCTGGCAACCTATTTTCCAATGCTTTTGAGTCTGATTTATGGGAACAGTAATCTGTGAAATCGGTCCAGTATTAAGCAAGACTGCTGTAGTCAGAAACGGCGAAACAAGCTATAGTATATATGTTATGTTAATGGTTAATTGTTTTCCTTCAATTTACACACTGTTGTCATCAGATTTTAAAAATCTAATCGTGTAATGGAAAATGTTATAATTATGAATTATGCTTACTTGTAACAAGAACACATGAACACTGTTGTATTGAAAATGGTTACTAAGAGTCAAACGAGAAACTATTTTTGTGTTATCTTATGGCGCCAGCAACTGTATAACAGACACTGCATGTACTGTGGTTTGAGCTAAGGTCATGAAGACGGTATTTTCAGGCTGTAGGAACAGGATGGTGGCGAGTGCTTAGGAGTTTCCTGTTCTTAAAGTTTCAGCTTATCAGTGACCAATTTGGGAATTCCTCTTTGAGTGTTCTTCTTTCTGTGTAGAAAGGATGCTGACATTCTGCATGCACTTTGAGAGCTCTGTCTCTGCATTCTGCAGCAGTGCGGTGAAACCAGCTGTCCACTCGCGAGCAATAATACTTATGACTCTTCCACATTGCACTCTGATGTTTTGTGAAAGTTGTGTTTATATATATATATATATATATATATATATATATGCATATCTGTATATATCTATGCGTCGGACCCATGGATGTATTAGTCCTGTTGGTGTGTAACTGCTTAAGAGAACGGTCGGACCTGGATGGTCGGATGTGTTGGCGAGCGGCGAACTGAGCGGGAGACGTTAGCGGACCTAAATGAGCTGTTATCCCTCAAAAATGACTTGACTGAGGCAGAGTGCGCACCGACATCTGAAGCTTTGCTAGTTCAGCTGCAAAAGCAACAAGGCATCTAGGTATGCAGCAGTCAGGACCAGCTTTGTGACAAACTAAAAAATCAGTAAGATATTTTTTGAATGGGAGTTTATTAGAGAGTGTTTGGTGTTTGGCATATTGCCCAGAGAAAAAAAGAGACGTTTGAGAACGTGTCGTCTGACATAAAATTAATATTGAGCAGAATTAAGTTTAGCCTATTGGTCCGGCCCTCCACAACAGTCCCTGATTCTCATGTGGCCACTTGGGAAAATGAATTGCCCACTCCTGCCAGGACAAGGTATGTAGGAGACCTGCTAAATTAATTCACATACATCTAATTAGCTCATATGGGCTACTTACAGTATCTCACAAAAGTGAGTACACCCCTCACATTTTAGTAAATATTTCATTATATCTTTTAATGGGACAACACTGAAGAAATGACACTTTGCTACAATGTAAAGTATTAAGTGTACAGCTTGTATAGCAGTGTAAATGTGCAGTCCCCTCAAAATAACTCAACACACAGCCATTAATGTCTAAACCGCTGGCAACAAAAGTCAGTACACCCCTATGTTAAATTCCCATAGAGGCAGGCAGATGTTTATTTTTAAAGGCCAGTTATTTCATGGATCCAGGATGCTATGCATCCTGATAAAGTTCCCTTGGCCTTTGGAATTAAAATACCCCACCACCACATCATCACACACCCTTCACCATACCTAGAGATTGGCATGGTTTTATGTCAGTTAGCCTAATAGCTGGTTTGATTTGCATTGAGAGATGGTCTTATGGAAAGTACCCCATGCCAATCTCTAGGTATGGTGAAGGGTATGTGATGATGTGGGGGCTATTTTAATTCCAAAGGCCTTTATCAGGATGCATAGTATCCTGGATCCATGAAATAACTGGCCTTTAAAAATAAAAATCTGCCTGCCTCTATAGGAATGTAACATAGGGGTGTACTGACTTTGTTACCAGGGGAACATTAATGCTGTTTGTTTGAGTTATTTTGAGGGAGATTACATTTACACTACTACTACTTTTACTTTACATTGTAGCAAAGTATTTATTCAGTGTTGTCCCGTTAAAATATATAATGAAATATTTACGCAATGGGGGGTGTACTCACTTTTGTGAGATGCTGTAGGTGTAGAAGCTACCTGCTAGTCTGAGCTGTGAACATTAGGGTCTGTTAATATTAATATAATTAACAGTCTATGGGTCTAACCCATTTATGGAGTCAAAACACATGATTTGGCCTTGATTTGCATTATAACTGTTGTTTATGTTTGTGAAGAAAAGAAGGATGGCCCTCAAAACTAACAATGTATGGTACTTTCACATTCATTTGATTGTTTGAAAACATTTTATGGGATGGTCCGAACTAAAATTGCACATTATACCTTTCTAAGGGTCTTAAATATCATGTGTGACATGTGTTATGTTGTTATTACATGTGTACCTTTGTATAGATTTGTCTTTATTTAAAAACAAAATAGTTTGGGATTTATGACCCCTTGTCCTATTTTCACTACATGGGAGAGATCCCCCGTTTTACATTTTTCTTAAATGTAACTAAGTAACTTTTACTTAAAGTACATTTTAAATGAAGTACTTATTACTTTTACTTGAGTAATTTTTCAGATACTTTTACTTGAGTACAATATTTTTGTACTTTTTCCACCTCTGCCTAAGACGTCAAAAGTGTTGGGGGCGCCGTGTTGCCCTTAGGTCTTCTTCCCATTAATAATAGAATTAGAATGACAAGCGAAAATAAAACATGTTTATTAAACATGATCATCTTAAGGCGCCCCCTCAGCCACACGTTTACTTGTCAACCTGATTATTAGATTGCATTGATGATTATTGTTGATTATTTCCTAATTGGGGGAAAACTTCAAACTAATGATTTAGTTAGATTTTTTTAAACGTTATTATGGTGCATAACTTACTGGAACAAAGCTGAGCAACGTGTTGTTGCTGGTGACAAAAACACTGATTTTATATATATATATATATATATATATATACAATATGTACATTGAAGCGATACTGGCGTTAAAGACCCGCTGATCACTGTCCGATTCTCTGCCCACATTGCATTGTGGGATATGGGCTTCAAATGCACCCCGCTCGGATCACATCGTAGTGTTCTGTTTTACATCATACTGTATTATTTCACCGGTAATAAATAAATGAATACCATGATAACATCTAAATAAATGTTGATAGATGTAGCATTATACTTTTAAAAATATAAATAAACAACAAAGCAATCCAGCTTCCCTGGCCGAAATAGACCGACATAATAACATTAAAAGAAATATATAAACCATAGTAAGACCTCGTGAATGAATGTTGATTAAAACAGCGGTTATTGGGCTAAAAATACCAATAATAAAACTGCCACAGATTTCAAGTTAAAGGCCCGTGTTTTCTCTTTCGTCTATATCAGACGGTGAGGGATTAACATGAATGTCTATCTGACGGACCCCCCTGTCGGAAAAAAAACGCAAAAGGTACACTTCTTTCGTTGGAACTTGAGGCCAGGGATCCTTGACCATGCATCAGACATTTGATGAGTAGGGAGTGAGACTGTGTTGATTCTTTATTGATTTTATTTAGTCTGGTGAGTTTGGCGGTGGTGATTTCGGAGCGGTTTCTGGTTAGAAAACACAAATTTTACTCTTTAACAAAAATGTCTATCCCTGTAGGGATCCTTTCCATAATGTTTTCAGACACGAAGCTAAACATGTCCTTGTGATAGTTATAGATAGTGGGTCGAGGTGACTCATGTACGGACATCTGTATGGGCTGAAATATGTGCCACCAGAAACTGAATTTGAATCATTTATATTTGAATTTGAATTGCTAAACTTGAATAATTGCATTGAAAAACTGAATTTGAATTGCTAAACTTGAATAATTGCATTGAAAAACTGAATTTGAATCACATAATTTGAAATTGTATTGTTTAATTTGAATCATTGCATTGAAAAATTGAATCTGAATAGTATAATTTGAAATTGAATTTATTCGTTTGTAACTGAAGTCCAATACAATTTGATCTTCACTGAAAATTCAACTCTCTATATATCCTCACATTCAGTTCTCACAATTCAGATTACCAAATTCAATTTCAAGTTACTGAGACAGACATCCGGGTACTTGGAGGATGAAGGAAGAGCAATGCGAGCGATAGGTAGGATCAGAGTAATACACAGGACTCCACTTGGCCAATCAGCACCTACGTTTTGGAACACAGCCTCGCCTTGACCCAGAGACTCATAGATAATATAATCTACCTGTTCACAATGTTCACAATGTAATGCCTGGTGTTAATAGGCCTAGGTTTATTACTCACATTCTTCCACTTAAGTAAACTTAAAATGAACTATCGCTACTTACCTTAGCCTAGCCTACTGCATGCAAAATATTGTGACTATCCATATTTGAAAATACATGTTAATTAATTTAAACATTTGAATTGCATTGGTTTACTTTGTACATCAGCAAGCCTGCAATACAATGTGATGTAAGAGCCAGTCCCCTGAGTTTATACAAGATGTTTCCACATTAAAACGCAAAATAGTAAATTATTATTTGAGTATTTTTAATCAACTCTAATATCTGATCGTTTGTCTCCTTCCTTAGAGCGTTTATATACATATTAAAGTTAGTTTTGTTTGTGATTTAAAAGTGTAGCTTTATCATCATGTGCAGTAACAAACAAAACAAAGAGATTAATTAAAATGTCTGTGCAACATGAACAGGGCCCTTACATGACAACAAGATGCGATTAGCAACTTAGCCATTGTTTAAATTCACCTACCCTCTTAGCTGCTAGCTGCAGTCTGGGATGAGTGAGTGTGTTCAGCCAGGCTCCGGTAATAATCATCACACAGCAGTTCCATGTGTATTTGTAGCATATATATCCATTTTGTGTGCTGTCGTTGGTGAATATGAGTCTCTGCAGTGGCGAATTGTGTGGTAGTTTCCTTAGCCAGGCTAGCAGCCCCGACCGGCATCCTTCTACTTCCTCCCCGCCTCGTAAAAAATTGCCCGGAGTTCTCCTTTAATACATTTCATTTTCATAAAAGGCGCATGAATGAAACTAATTAACTAATTATAACAAGCTGAAAACTATGTAAATCAAAATATTTCTAAGACATTGAAATTAGTACAAAAGGTGAAATTTTAAAAGATTAGATTTAACAAAAGAAACAGACCAGCTTGAAATGCTCTAGAGTTTTAATTTAAAGTGCATCAAAGATTAGTTTGTGCTTAAAAAGATTTTAATATCAATTCTTTTCTTATTAAAGGCCAAAGAGGAAGTCCAGCTCCTGTTTACTTGTTGCTTCATCCCTTCAGCAGCGTTCCAGCCAAACAGAATAAAAGCTGTGATCACACATAGACAGTTTGTGTGTGTGTTTGTGTGTGTTTGTTTGTGTGTGTGTGTGTGTGTGTGTGTGTGTGTGTGTGTGTGTGTGTGTGTGTGTGTGTGTGTGTGTGTGTGTGTGTGTGTGTGTGTGTGATAGCTATGACATGTCTCTGTGTGTCAGCTCAGGAGGTTACTGAAGGCCCTGACATACCAATGACTCAATGATCAATCTGATTGGTGGAGCGCTAACCTGGAAATGACGAGCGGGATGAGTCTGACTAACCTGACTCAAAATCGGACGAAAATCTTTAAAATTGACCTTTGTCGATCTGACATGAAGACAGATTCAGCAACTGTATGGCCTATTTCTCGCTTAAAATGTTTTCAGAAACATGTTCCGGTGAACTATCTTCGTAAAATATGAGATTGTATTTCGAATGAGCCGCCATTATGCTCCATTGTAAACCTCACTGATATCTGGGAAATATCTGGAAATGAGATGGAGACTGAACAAATGCTGAGTACAATGAGTTCAGACTAATGCAGCTTTATTCATACAATGAACAAACATACTTTCATGAAAGGGAGAACAGTTGACATGCACCAAATGTATATGCCAAGGTTTCTCTCCTAGAAAGGAAGATAACCATGTGTACACCCTCCTAAGAGCATGTACCCATAGTGTCTCTACGAATATCGGAATAACTCCTCCTTTATAATTTTTGTCCTCACACGCTTCAAGCTATCTATTTCAGTGCAACAGTTTAAGTTAAGTCTTAAACTACACCTTTTATGGTACGTGCTCCTAATAGATTCCCACATTCCTGGCTCCAATTCCTCTGTGTGAAAGTTGTACCCAAACTCATAATAGATTTACACATTCTAAGCTGTTCCTGTGGGTGAAGGTTGTCCCCAGACTAACCTTCTTGTGTAGTACCCTACATACAAGATATAAAATACATTTGAAACATGTAGGCTGAAATATCCAACCTATCACTCACGTAATTTCATATCTATTGTTCTATATCTATGGAGTTCGTGCTGTGCTAAGCTAAACGGTAAAATGTGGCGTTTTTTCATTGGCATCTCTTAATACATCCATGATCTGCATGTACCGTTTTACTTATTTTTTTATTGAAAAGGAATTCATTTACAATATAAGGGCATAGAGAACATGACAATAAGACCTCTCAACATGCATATAGTGAACACAAAAAAAGGATGAATTAAAAAAAGTATTAAAATAAAATATGTAACAATAAATTGTAAAATAAAATAAATCATAAATAGTATATCTCTTAATCTTTACATGGTTTATATATAAAGTAATTAATTCATTATTCCTTCATTTTCCCTATTGCTTTTGCTTAATTTCTAGATCATTGATAAAAATAATGGCAAACAGCATGGGAGAGAGCACACTCTTGTTCTACACTAAATGGGATTGGAAACCAACCTGCTCTATTGTCAGATGTCTATCTGTGAAGATGTTTTCTGTTTTGTGACATTGACACATAGTACAAAATCTGTTGTTAGGTGAAATTCAACAAGATTAGATTAAAAAAAGAAGAGACTGAGACCAGCTTTCAATGCTCCAGAGTTTTAATTCAAAGTGCATCAAAGATTAGTTTGTGCTAAAAGTGTTCTTTTCACAACATATTCATTCTTCTCTTATTAAAGGCCAAATAGGAAGTTAGGAAGTTTGGTTACAGCCTAACAGAGAATTAAAGATGTGATTACACATGAGACTGATGACACAGATAAATCCACACTGTCACACACCCAGAATATGTTTGTGTGTGTGGTAGGCACAATTTATCTCTGTGTCAGCTCAGGAGATTCTTATGGGTTTCTGGCACAGACAGATGGAAGTTTGTCAGAACATTGGATATCATCCCAGCAGTTGTGCTCTGTGAACACAAGAAACACAGGAGTCATTAAGAGCTTTAATATCGCAACAGAAGGAATATCAGTGACACTAAAGGCCAAAGTCTCTTCACAAAACAGAGGAAGCTTCACGACAGTTAGTATAAAATATTTACATGTTGCGAAATGGAGCAATTTGCGTTGTTTATCACCCATTCATTATGCATCACTTCAGAGTTTAACCTCAACATTGTTATTTATAACTTTTGTCATTTAACTCCATACAGACGTCCTGGTAATTAATTTATTGTGATTTACCTCCATAATTCATCCGGAGGCAACCCTGGTTGCCACCTGCATTGTTGGGTTCCCCTGCACACCAGAATGTAAAGGAGAAAGGTCTGCCATCACTCCAGAACCAATTACTATGCTGTAGAAAAGATGTAGAAGTTAAAACGTGACATCTTATCCCTAATCAGAACTTTTGTATGATATATTACCTTCTGGCAGGCAGTGCCTCCAATCCAGGTCATTGGATTAGCATGAGTCTGTTGAGTGATTATCATCTGAATGAACTGATACTCCTGAATACTGTGCACCGATGCAAGGTTTCCTTTCAAGGACTGGCAGTTTTTCTACAGGGGAGATAGACAGACAGACAGATGTGAAACTGCATTTTAATGTGGTCTCCTCCACCAGCAGAAGGATGGAGGTTTGGCTCAAATATTGAGCTGGTTGCAGTAAATATTTGTTGATGAGGTGATGGTAGTTTTGCAGGGGTTTAACGTCACTGTTGTACTGTGGTCTCTGCTACAGTGGCAGCTTTAATTAGGAGGTTTTGTCTTTGGTTGCATTTGTTTGATTTTCACCAACACTGTGTACGTCTGTAGCACCACAAGCAGTTGAAAATTTCAATTGAACTGCAAAATATCCCAACATCTACTACATTTTTGGCACTAAATGTGGTTCAGACTAGTTGACGGATATGGGTTTTTCATTGGTCAATGCAGATCCCAATATTTAGACAGCAGGACGGCCTATGGCCAATACATAATGCCGATATCATTTTGTTGCTTTTTATTGCATCTGACAATATACAACAAATTAATAAGAATAAGAATAACAAATGTGACAACACTGCTGAATTCAAATTAACATTTATTTAACACAGTTATTGTCTACATTATCTGTTTAGTGGGTGTTTAGTCGTAGGCTATAACTTTCAGCAGTTTTGAAATTTTTTTCAAAACATTTCATTGTTGTGTCCCCAAAAACTCTTCACAGTTTCACCTGATTACTGTCCCACAACCACCGCAAATGACAAATCTGATAAATGATTTACATGTCCGGAGTAAGAGTGGGGGCTGGGGACACCCATAAACTAGTTTTTGTAGCCCTGTAAGCTAGTTTAGCTGGTTAAAGGATTTCTACACTCACTATGTTTACATGCACATATATTCCACTATTATTCCGTATATGACAATATTCAGAATTTGATTCAGGTCATGTAAACAGCATATTCTGTTTGGATATTCCGAATAAGGCCTTTTTCCGAATATAGTTTTTTTTTTATTAAGACGTGGGATATGCCGGTATTATTCTGGTTTTAGAGGCATTCTTTGGACATAAATTCCGTGCATTCGGAATATCCGTCTCAATCTGGGTTTTTACCGCTGTTTACATCCTCTTGCCTGTTTACAGCTTATGGTCAGCTCTTTGCTTTGCTATGGTTGCTGTACACAAACCAACCAGCCACCACTTTGCAAGGCTGCAGACCATTAACTGTAAATAAAAAATAGCTGCAGACCCGGTAGAGATGCATGCCCAAAAGATAAGAAGGAGAAACACAAACTTTATCAAAGGTTTTTCAAGAAGGTGGTTGAAGGAATAAAAGAGGGACGCTGTGTTCGCACAGTCCACCACCGCTGGAAAACATATTTTGCATGGCTGCATGTAAACGACAATAGTAGTGGAATATACTCTTTTATTTGCCATGTAAACAGCTTGGTCGGAATATTTTTTTTAATAAAAAAGATTGACTTGTACTTTTAATTTGACTTGGTGTTTTTCAGTTAGTAATACCTAATGTGATTAAGGCAATCACTTGCAATAAATATTTGAAGTTTTGATGAGAAGGATTTTGAGTTTTATGAAGTCAGTGTTGAGTTATGGATAATTAAAACGATAGACAAGAAACTAATAAATATTGAGTTTAGTGAACATGAAATACTGAGGTTTTTATACTTAAAGGTCTCATGACATGGTGCTCTTTGGATGAGTTTATATAGACCTTTATATAGGTCCCCTAATACTGTATCTGAAGTCTCTTTCCCGAAATTCAGCCTTGGTGCAGAATTACAGCCACTAGAGCCAGTCCCACAATGAGCTTTCCTTAGGATGTGCCATTTCTGTGTCTGTAGCTATTGAGGAAGAGAGGGGGGGGGGGCAAGGTGGATGGTGGGGGTGTGGCCTTGACCAACTGCCACTTTGCTTGTTTGAAAGCCATGATGTCTCTCTCTTTCTCATGGGTGGGCCACATTCTCTGGGCAGGCAAAGCAGAGAAAGGGGAGGTAACCTTGCTCCTTATGACCTCATAAGGAGAACATTCCAGATCGGCCCATCTGAGCTTTCATTTTCTCAAAGGTAGAGCAGGATACCCAGGGCTCGGTTTAAACCTGTCGCCATTTCTAGCCACTGGGGGACCGTAGGCAGGCTGGGGGAACTCATATTAATGTTAAAAAACCTCATAAAGTTTCATGCCATGGGACCTATAAAACTATTCAGTTGTGTTAATTTAGTATTTGATTATATAATATTTTAGTTGGCTTAATTAGTATTTTAATTTAATGGTAATCAAAAAATGCAAGTTCATGTTACTTCTAATATTTAAGCTCTAACAACCTCAGACTGTCAAAAATTGTGGCAACTGATTGCCTCATATTTTTTGAGTACTGCTTATTTATTCGGGTTTACAATGTACTTGTGCACGGACATTCAGAGATGATGAATCCCGGTGACTCTTGTGACTTTTCTGGAGCGCCACCACAAGGTTCAAGTTTGTGTCTATGAATAACATTGAACAAACTATTGGATAGATTGTGATGATAAGTGGTTTACCATTTATGTTCCCCTCAGGATTAACTATAATAACTTTGGTGATCTCTGCCTTTTCATCTAGCGCCATAATCAGGTCAACATTTTAATGTGTCCAATAGGCTACTTTGGTTTATGACCAAATATCTGCAGAACTAAGGACATTCCTGTTCTGCGTGTTTGGTGCTAATTAGCAAATGTTAGCAACATATAAGCTTTAAACAAAGAGTGAACAAGCATTATACAGTGTTTGCATCAACAGGTTAGCACTGTCAATGTTAGCATCCTGATGTTAGAATTATGCTCAAAGCTGCCATGTCTAATTAAAGCTCCTAGCATGACAGTAGACTCATAGGGCCGTATCTTGCACCCGGCGCAGTGAAGCGCAAAGCCCGACGCAAGTGTCTTTGCTACTTTAAGACAGACGCAGTTGTCAATTTCCCGTCCAGCGCCCACGTCGATTAAATAGCAAATGCACCTGCGCCCATCTTTGCGCCCATGGGCGTGCTGGTCTTACAGGTAGGTGTGTTCAGGTGAATTCTTGGCATATTGCTATCTTGAGGCAGCGAGAAGTGATCACGCCATTGACCAACAAAAACCTGGTCTAAAGTAATAGCACAGCATTTCATTGTTATTTTAACAGCAAACTAGTAAAATGCGCATAGGCTTGTGCACAGCGCGTGCACACTATGCTTGTTACACACACCCAGGGAAGCGCAGCAGCACACACACATGCAAAAGATTACGAATAAAAATATTACGGTGTAAATCCGCCATCATAATAGCAAGGTACAAGGTGCAAACAAGGTACAAACAAGGTACAAACACACCTGGCTTTTAAAGGGAATGGGAGATGACGCTCTGATTGGTTTATTCTATGTTACGCCTAAAAAAAAAACTATGAATTAATGAAGACACTAAGTACAACCCTTTTGAACCATGCGCACGGACCCCTTTTTTCCGCCATCAAACTAGCAAAAGTGGATTTGGGCACGCCCTAAACGCACCTGCACCAGGCGCTTCACGCCGTGCGCTTAGATCGTTAAAATAATTAGTTGGTAAGATATCTCAAATACTACATAATCTATTTTAAAGGAAATTGGGTGGAAAGGTTATTCAATACCAGCAGAATATACTTTCTGATTACCTCAGCGTCAGACCAATCCAGTGTTCTAGGAACGAAGAGGAAACAGCGATCATTGTACTTATGCCAAGAAGCAGGACAAGAAGGGTCCTCTTTGTAGCTGGAAGTGATATCTGTGTTGTTGGAAGCAACATCTCCGTCTATGAAGACAGAGAATCATAAACAGCTGATTTCACTGAGTTATTAATTATATGTTTGTCAACACTTAATCTACACATGTTTCTATGCCTGCACTGTTCATTATGAAGGTAAATGGTGTAAAACATGAGAGCTTATAGACTTGTAGAATAGGATTTGAGTACTTGTAGAACAAAACTCTGAACTTGTATTTTGAAATTTTCAATCAGAAAATATTCACACACCTATTTAAATGTGAAGTCCCAAAAAATATTCACAAAAGGGTAGATTGATATTTACACAAATACAATTTCAGCTCCAACATTTACTGGACTTTAACTGGAGCTAATTTTCCAGTATGACCACAACTCAGTGATTCCAACCCCACCAATCAGTCACTGCAACATGTGCTCTCTGCATCACAATTTGGCCAACCTGCGCGCCTTGACTTTTGCAACACTTCTTGCGATAAATGTGGTGCAAAACTAATTTGTAGCTGTGGACATAGATCTATGGTGGACATAACGTTAGTCTGTGGAGCTCTGAGCAAACAGAGCAGGGGAAGCGGGGTTGCTATCGCCCGATGTGGCAATCTTTTTATTACATTTTCATTAGTTTATTTTTACAAGTGGAATGTTCACAGACAAGATTATTGATCACCTCCCTTCAGAATGTTTGAATTTTGTCACACTCCCAGACACAGTGCATAAATGTTCCTTTAGCCTCATTGCATTTAAAACAAAGGTCAGGTAGATTACTGTTGATGCGTCTGAGATGCGTCACAAGTTTTCTTTCAACCGCTTTTCTGTCCTCTTTTAAGCCCGCCCTCCATGTCTAAAGTCTGGTTATTTGATGTTTCTTTAGAGCTGGATGCAAGCCAGTTACTGTTTATATTGATCAAATCTAGTTATCATTTCTTCTAAGGATAAGAGTGCAGGAATCCTGACTGATTGGTTTTGCATAGAAAAAATAAAGTTCCTCACTTGGAGAGATTTAAAAGAGAGGTCATTAGGATCCTATTCACCTACTGTACTAAGCCATATTTAGAATCCTGCATCCATCTTGCCTGGTTTATACAAAACATTGCCCCACATTGGGCTGAATTCTGACAGAGAGTCCAATATGTTCATATTTTCTTTTACCTTATAGCATACATTAACTATATTAAGAACTACAGGGTAAGCAGTATGTGTTCTTAAGTACTTTCTGAAACACTGCCTTCAGCACCTTGGTGTCAGCTCCAAGGAAGCAGGCGGTAAGCTCTAGGTCCTGCAGCCACCACAAGGCAAAGTCCTGCATTCAGCTGATGCATATGAATATTTATTTAAAAATATTTAAACATAGCCATAAGTTCAGAAACGGAACTTCAGGTTTTTGTTCTAACTTACCAGGGCTCAACTCAAGTCTACAAGCTCTCACATTTTTGCATTGTATTTACTCAACTTCTCTTATTCAGACAAAGTTAAACACTGATACTCACCATCAGCTGTAGCCAGAGCCATCATGGCACAAACGAGTAGAGACACAGTCAGCATCTTGGTGGCGGAGATAATGCAGATAATTCTTCTTTCTCAGATTCAGCCTGTGGTCTTCCTGTGTGGAGATACTGAACAAGAGGAAAAACTAGCTTTTATATACACGTCTGTTAGAAAATTATGATACTCTTCTCTTTTCTGTTAATATTAAACTGTTTACATGGTAGAAAGCCAAAATACTTCTGGCGAGATTATAGTGACCTTGTGAAAAGCACAGAATGCTCCTGAGGTCAGAGCATGCGGTTGAGATGCCCTGCCTGACTAGAGATAAGAGACAACATCGCCTTTTGTATTATGACTTCATCATTTTTTTTTCCCATATGTTTATTACATTTTCAAAGGTAAAACAAGAACACATATGACAGAAAAAAACATAACCCACATAAAACATAAACATACATTTGGCTCACACATACATGTAAATTCGAAAATATACAATAATCAAGTAAAATATAAGTAAAATAAACCAAGTGTACATTGCCGTGCATAATACATTCATATAGTCAAAGAAAGGTACACAGAGATTAAAACATGTTAATTAAATGCTGGGACGTCAGTTACGAGGCAGAGCGTTCTCAGCTATGATACAAACCCTCTTGCAAGAATGGTAGAAATATTCAAACCGACATATGACAAAAAGGGATCCCATGTTTTACGAAACATCATCTTTGCTGTGTAGTTTATACGTCAGGTAGTCCAAAGCAACATATTCAAGAGTCACCCTTTGCCATTGAACCTTGGATGGAACTTCATCCGTTATCCAATTTAAGAGAATACACTTCCTGGCACAGAAAGCAAGTGTTTGATGAAGTTTTCTTCTAAATTTATCAGTAATGTCTGGGAGATCAACACCCCCTTCTGTGGGTATTATGACTTCATAAAAAAGCTGCTGCTGAAGCTATCATTAGTCATTTTCTTTCTGTACTTTGCTGTGAGTGCTGTAAAATTGACTCCTGCACAAGTAAAAAACTAACTTTGAGAAGAACTTCAGTGTTCCTGTCTATTCTTTGATAAATAATTATCCTTACGTTAATGAATGTCATCACATCTGTTTGGCTGTTGTTCAACAAATCAAAGGGCACAACATCACACACTGTTGGTTTTTTAAATGTTAACACTTTAGTGAATCATGGATTGTCACCTGCCAGTACACTTACCTAACAGCCTGGGTTAATCCAATATATGTTGCCTCAATCAAATTGTATGCTAAAGAGTCAATTCAATTTAAAGAGTTTTTTCAACCTGGCAACCTATTTTCCAATGCTTTTGAGTCTGATTTATGGGAACAGTAATCTGTGAAATTAAGACTGCTGCAGTCAGAAGCGACAAAACAAGCTATAGTACAATGTTACGTTAAATAATTAATTGTTTACCTTAAATTTACATCCACAAAAACTGCTTGTTTTGCCACCGACTCAGATTATTATTCTAAGTGTTTGACAACATTATGGAAAGGATCCCTACAGAAGTCAACCATTTTGTTAAATAGTAAGATCCTTTTTCTTTAACATGAAACATCCCCAAAATTGCTATGGCCAAACATACCAGACTTCATTTAAATAAGCAGTTTATATATAACACATTTTCCACTACTCTAACAATCACCAATTTGGTTTGGTTAAAATTAGGCTTGCATTGCCAGACCTTTTCTGGCTAGTCAACACAGCATTCTGGGATAGAAGAAAATGTTCTCTGTTTCATTGGCATTTCCTAAAACCAATCACAAGAGTCTTGGGTGGTGCTAAGCACCGGACGCAGCAGTGGTGCCTCTCAAAATAGCCTCAGGAAGAAAATTGTGGTGGAACGTGTACATTAAAGGAACACGCCGACTTATTGGGACTTTAGCTTATTCATATATCCTCCAGAGTTAGATAAGTCCAACTTCTGCTATTTGGGTAAAGTGATTTGCTTGCAGCACCTGAGAGTAGTAGTGCTTCGCCTTCTGAGAATATAGTTCCCAGTATGTATACGGTTAGAAGATGGCTGTGTCTCATGTGACCTTGTTATTTGTACACACTGTGACTATACAAAACACAACATGTAAATAGGAAAATGTTGGCGTTATTTAGCTATTGGGAGCAGTAGGCTAGTTGGAGCTGGTTACCTCCAGGATGGGGGCGTCAGAAAGAGTTACAACACGCACGGAGATGAGAAGGGTATGTATAGACTTACCTAACTCTGGGGGATACGGTGAATAAGCTAAAGTCACAATAAGTCTGCATGTTCCTTTAAGTTGTTTTAGTCGTGCAACAGAAAACTCAGATTGGACAGATAGTCTAGCTAGCTGTCTGGATTTACCCTGCAGAGATCTGAGGAGCAGTTAACCATAGTTCTCAGAAATCCACCGGAGTTTAGAATGTCAACACAAAGAAAGAGGAAGGTGGTGGACATCCGGCCGAAAATTAGGGACATCTGCCGGAATTTCCGGCAGCAACTAAACAATCCTGGAAATGAAATCTCTATAGACTAGGTTGAAATAAAACAACTAATTCACAAATTTACATGTGATAATATGCTGGCTCTTTACACACTAAAAGTGTTGTTTATCGATTTTTTTTAGTCCGGAAAGTTTGGCGGTGGCGATTTTGGAGCGGTTTCTGGTTAAAAAACACAAATTTTACTCTTTCACAAAAATGTCTATCTCTATAGGGATCCTTTCCATAATGTTTTCAGACGTGAACCTAGACATGTCCTATCCCCCCAGTATTTACTTTAGTTGGCCTCGCCACGTTCTCTCTTTGCCTTTATATTCCATGGGTGCAAACCTTGCATCAGCGGCAGTTATGAGTACTTTGTGATTCAGAGGGAGATAGTGGGTCGAGGTGACTCATGGATAGTGAGTCAAGGTGACTCATGCACGGACATCTACACTGCAAACACTGTGACCAATAGTTACTTAAAAAAATTATGGCAACAAAGTGACACGTAATATAATTGAATAGATTTTAATTACTACTACTTTGATTAAAAATAATTTAAATAAATTAACTACATTTTAACAATAACATTAAGTACATAATAATAAAAGTAACAGTTCATATATGTTGGATTTAGTGAGTATCTGAGCAAAAATAATTCAGATTTACTAATTATCTGGTGGTAATTGATTTAGATTTACTAAATATCTGGATAAAAAATGTGTCTAATCCACTCAACAGCATGCCTTCTTGGTACCAGAGTTTACTTAAATTGGCTCAACAGATCACCATGCATAAAGTACAGCTGAGTAAACATTTATTTGAGCAACTTTGTCTGAACTTGACATTTTTTAAAAGTTACATGCCAAAAAACAACAATAAAGTACAGAGAGTACAGAGTGCTAAATTTAAAGAAAGACAGGACTAATGTGTACAATAGGGATACAATGTATACTGGCAATCTATTTGTCATTCATGTTCATTTAACAGTATTTTATCTGTTATCAGACAGTGAGAGGGATTTATTCTGCAAGACTTCCTCCCTTTTCTTATATTCCTGAGGCTGCTTTTGGGGAGAGTTTCTGGAGAACTTGTATACCCGAGCTCCTTGGGATAGGTAGGTTTCACTCCAGTTGCCAACCCAACGAGCATGGAGCAAATCCTTAGAAACATACCGAGAGTAGTCACAATCATTGCCTTCTACCATGATACTGATGTGGTTGGGACCCTCTGCCCTATTAGTCTTGATGTTCATCCTTTGTTCAGCAAGGTCATGTGACATACAGCCTTCATCAGCATCCTGAATTAGCAAGAACATTGTGTATTTTAGACTTTATAGCCAAAGGGGAAGATCTTAATTGAATCTCCCAAATTGCAAATAGGAAGAAAACTCTTAGCTGTCTTGTAAAGCTAAATTATTAAGACTGTAAACTAAATAATAGACATATAATATAGCTGTTAGTAACGCATTTCTTGGGAGAAAGACACAAGTAAACTGATAACTTTGGAATTCTGCCAGTTGGAGAAATCAGATTGAGAAAGCAGGGATTTAGTAACTCCTATTTTTGCAGTAGTACTAAAAATGACCTTGAAAACAACGTATACACTTAAACAGAGGACAATTACTTGACTCAACAAAACTCAGTAGCTTGCCAAGAATTACTGTCTGGGACTGACTGTATTTTGTGATTAGCCCTTCCCATGATATACTAGATGGGAGAGATCAGAGGGATAGATCACAATCTTTAGATTTGAAAATGTACTTCCACTTACTTTTTTAAAAGTTGATCTGTAGATTCCCCAAAGTACACCATATTGCTGCTGAGATTGCTTTGAGCCTGAAATCTCAGTGTCGGTTAATATATCGTTAATATCATCGTTAATATATCCACTTGCATTTAATAGTCCAGGACCTGAGGCTGTGCCTGAACGAAATGCAAATAAAAAAAATCTTGTTTATTAACTTCACTGGTATTTATCTAGTGATGGTGTTAACCCAACAACACCCTTAACCTCACAATTTGCTCACCTGACGGTTGCTCAATACAGTCAAATTAAACTTCTTTATTCTTCGTTAAACAATATATTTACACATAGTCGCATAGTCTTTTATTATGTAAAGGTTACTATTGGTTTTTTATTAAATATGAATTAACCTCAGTCTCAGTTTTTACAGTGTAGGTCATCTCAGGCCAGATGGGATCCAGTATGTGTCATTGAAAGCAGTGCTATTTCGTCAGCCAAAACTAAGAAGGGCACTTGAGTGCAGACCTTTGACCAGGCATGCCCTATCTCACAACGTTAATGCAGTGTGAATTTTCTCAGTCTGGAACTAATGCTGCTTGGTTCTTTCAGAGAATGACATTTACGACGTTTTGGGACAGATTGGCGGGGAATTGCTACTGACAAAATACACACGGTGATACACTGGTTAGAGCAAATTACTTTAACCATGTATGCATTTAATTTAAATAGCTCACATAACTGTATTGTGTGAACAGTTAACTCCATTTAATATTACATGTGGTGTTTTCTTTATCTGGGTGCAAATGTTCCACCTAAACAAGTTCCTTTTCGAGAACATTTTACAGAGGCACAGTCGCTGCGTCTGGGGAGACATCTGCTTTTTATGTATTTTATTATATAGCCTACTTTATATATATCCACCAACCAGTTGGAATTGGAGTTGTAGTATTTTCAGATGATTGTGATTGGTTTAAAGAAATGTAAACAACCCAGACCTTGTAGCATGTATCTGTTTCTATCTACTTTACTCCACAGTGATGTGGAGATAGGTCTGGCAATGCGAGACTACTCCGCTCTGTACAAGACACATCTGGTCAGAAAGGCCACTTCACATCTTGGCTGACCCATCCCACCCCTTACACCTGGGCCCAGCCTTAAATGGAACCAACAGTGTAGCCTACTGGCTTAGCAAAGAACAACAGGTAGGCAAAATACCGGTGGCCACAAATAGCCATTGTTTGTTTTCATTTTAAGAAACTGAAACACTGTAATAAACAGAAACATTTTACATTCCTTATTTTGTTATAATGTTAAATAACAAAACAAAAGCAATACTATCCAATAGTTCATATCTCATTAGATGTGAAATGCTTCATATATGCTTTAAATATGAAGAAATGTATATATCATCAGTAAACCTTTATTTTATGATTCACTTAAAAAAAAAAAAAAAACTCTGATTTTATTTGGTTCGATAAACCACAACTGAATCCATCCTTCTGAAGCCCGTTCCAGAAAGCAGGTTTAGTGAAAACTCTGAGTTGGTTAACCCTGAGATGAGGGAAACTCTGGGTTTTCCGTTCCAGAAAGAGAGGTAACTAACCTCAGAGTCAGTTACTATGGTAACTGAGCCTGTGAACCTAACCTGGTCGGGAGCAGGTTTTCTTCAAGAAACCTCGAGTTTCTCTCAGAGACTCATTTCCTCATTCATTCATTCAGTCTGTATCAGGCGAATTTTAATGCAGTTTGTTATCTGCATGAATAAAAAAACTTATTGGTTTATGTTAGGCAGACTATAAAATGTTTTTTTTCTCAAACATGTCATGTTCTTTTGTCGACGATCCCGTTGATGAAAGAGCTGTATTAATTCAGAGAGTTTACGTCGGGAGATGATATTGAGTCCCGACTATAGATGTTTTTTCATTTCCACATAACCGATTTGAGAGGTGTTTTTTATCACAGTCTATTAGATATGTAGATACCTTATCCTTCCACTAGTTCAACATCGTGGACAGGCTTTAACATCCCAGCAGATTCTTTGTGTCGCATTACGTTTTTTGCAAACGGCAGTTTTCTTTATAACAGCAGCGGATCATACTGTAATAGTAAAGCTACTGTATGTAGAGCCGTCAGAAAAGTGTGATCGCTCTGAAACGTTTTTTAAACATGTTCCCTGGACACAAACCAGTGAGAGCCATTAAAAAGAAATAAATGATCATACTTATAATTCTGTTAATGATCATGGTGCTGCAGCCTCAGAATGGGAATAGTATAGTTTACTTTTTCGCCCGCAGGATTGCACCTGAATAAAATTATAGGTGTAGCCTACAATTCTAGTTTTCACCAGTAGCCTAATATTATAAATTAACTGATTAAATATGAAATTAATACACTGTGAATGCGTACGCATTGACTCGAGCAGCAATTTTCTCCCACACCAATTCTCTCTCTTTTGCAGCAGCAGCCGCTGTCTTGCTTTTTTAACGAAATGCATGTTCAAACCATAGACAGTATATAAGAAGGTTCAAACTCGCTGTTTGTGCGCATGAGTATTTCCGCCGACCCGTTTGTGGTTGTTACAATGGTGAATCGTAGAATCATGGCGCCATTCATACTGCCATATGTGCACGCGCGTAACCCTGAGTGAACATACTCCGAGTTGATTGAACCAACTCAAATCAGCTGTTCTGGAGCCGAAAACTCAGAGTTTCCCATCTCAGGGTAAATCAACTCAGACATCAGGGTTAGACTCAGAGTTTGTTAAACCTCCTACCTGGAACGGGCCTCTGATGGGATAAGGATAATCCTGTTTTTTTTTGATCAAATAGATTACAAACCAAGTTGAAAGTTTTGAAAAACCCAAAGAGCAGAGGCCTGTACTACGAAGCAAGATCAACATGGCCTGGATTTCTTTCAGTAATCCGGCTTCACCTAACCTAACAACCGCGGTCCCGCATAACCTGTACTACGACGCTGGTTATCAACTAGTTCAGTCAACTCAGGGTTTCCCAATCCAGCGGCGCGCGCGTTCACATAAAAGAGGCGAGGTTTGCGCACCACGACCAATCGCAAACATCTACCAGAGCAGCATATTTTAAACAAGAAGAGCAAACTATAATTCTACATAAATATGAAGAACACAGACACGGTTTTACAGGCATAACGCAATACAGTCGCTGCTTCCTAAAACAGGAAGGAAAGCTGGCAAAAATAAATAAAAAATAGCCGACGCTGTAGATGTTTAAATCACAACGCTTATTAATATCACTTCCTCATCAGTCAGGACCAAGATCTGACCATAATTACACTTGTGCTTTCCATGAAGTGTCGTTGCTTTAGCCTATAATTTCAATTGCACCCTGGCAGTGGGAAGCGATCGTGAGAGCAAATACAAAATATAAAAACATAATTCAAACCGATGTGCGCATTGGCGACACACGGCTCAAGAAGCCGATATTTAATTCCCTCCCATTAAAATATATATATATATTTCCATACAAATACCAATCAGGGAATGTTAACGGGGTTGTCGATCTCTAAATGTTTTAACTTTTATGAGCGAAGTACCCCTCTCTTTTTTTTTCTCCGCCTGGTCTTCTAAGAACGGTGACGCCGTTATCAATCGAGTATTGATTGGTTAGTAGGCGGTGCTCTAACACCGGTTGATCTCTGATTTGATCCAATCCGTGATCCGAAATCCCACTGGATTACTTTTGAAAAACTGGGCCCAGGAGTACCACCTTCTGCCCTCTGGGTGGAGGTATAGGGTCCCTTGGCTCAGGAGCTCCAGAACTCAAAGCTCCTTCATTTCTAAGGCAGTTGCTGCCATTAACCTTGAACTTTAGTTCAACTTGTTATTTATGTTTTTACAGCACTGAGCAAATGTTTTCTCTGAGACAATATGTTTAACGAAGTATAAGGAAGTTTAATTTGACAGACTTTTATCTGTCAGGACAAGTGATGAGTGTCTGTAATAAAAGTCTGTAATAAAATTAAATATCTGGGTCACTACATTACAGATCAGTTATCTGACGATGAGGATATATGCAGAACAGCATTTATATGCTGCTGGCAAATCCTAGGTGTAGTGCCATACCAATCATTACTATGGAAACACTGGTATAAGTGTCTTTTATAAAAATGCAGTATTGTTGTTTCTTTTGTTTTTATTTCTCTGAATATGTTTATCTTTCTCTTTTTAATGTATGTTGTATGTCATGTCTGTGTCTTCTGAATGGACCTTGAGTCTGGCAATAAAGTTGATGATGATGATGATGATGATGATGATGATGATGTTTGTATTGAGCACCTGTCAGATGAGCAAACTGTGAGGTTGAATCAGGGCGTTGTTGGGTTAACGCCGTCACTAGATAAATACCAGCGAAGTTAATAAATGAGTCCTTTTTTATTTGCATTTCGTTCTGGCATGGCCTCAGGTCCTGACTATTACATGTAGGCGGATATATAAACACTGGATTTTCTCTTGTTCAGCACCAGGAAGGCTGAAGCCACACACTGACACTGAGATAGACGAAGAGAAGATCATTCTGAAACAGGTTTGCTGAAAGACTCTAGTATCATCCCATTTCTTAGTCGTGCACTCATTGTAGAAGTATTAATTACACGTGTGTCTCTCTTTATGAAAGGTTACCATCATCCTTAACAACTCCGCCATGAAGATGCTGACTGTGTGTGCACTTCTGTGTGCAATGGTGGCTCTGACTGGAGCTTGTGAGTATTTACTGTGGTAGAGCGTAATTTACTAAAGTAAATGTACATGAGAACGCTTTTTGAAGTATTTGTAGCCTACTTTACTTTCATTTCTAATTTCTAATCTACTTATCATTTCTAAATGAAATATTTTACTTTTGACTGCACTACATATCTGACAGGTACAGTTACTGTTTACTTTACAGAATATTTTACATATAATACATATGGTGAGCTAATAACATAATGTCCCTATCCTGTCTTACTTATTTATTTATTTTTAAACAATCATACTGGTTTTTAAAGGTCCTCTTTATCTATCTATCTATCTATTACAGATCCAGGCATTTTGAAGGCAACTCAAAATCCAATTCCAACAGGTTGGTGGATATATACTGTGTATACAGTATATGATAAAATACATAAAAAAGCAGATGTCTCAAGTCACTAACTGCTATGTTAAATTGTGTAACTCATACAGACACAGATACGACTACTACGACTATTACTACGACTCCAAATTTGCCTGTAACAGGTTGGTGGAAATATTTACAATATACAATACAAACTGCACATACAGTACTGTATGTGTTCCTGCAACTCAATATTACCTTATCTTCTGTGTTTGTCTTCACCAGAGGACCCTTTTGGTGGCTGGAGGCCATATTGTCCTGACGGTTGGACAATGTTCAACACTCGTTGTCTCCTCTACGTTCCAAAGAATATGACTTGGGCTCAAGCTGAGGTAATCAGGATGATTTTTTTATTCAGTGGTTAAGGAAGCATGCAGATATTTTACTTCAGTAAAAGTAACATACCACCCTGTAAAAAAAACAACACACAATTTAAAGTCCTGCTAATTTAAAGTATGTATCAGCTTAATTTGGTCAAATTACTCCTTGCAGTGCAGTAAAATGTTCCCTGTCAGTGTTTATTCTATCTGATGTTTCTGGGTTAATATTTCTGCTGCATTAATGTGTATGTTGCATTTTACTGCTGTAGATGTTTAAGGTTGTGCTCATAAGTCTTTTATATGCTGTTGGGTAGTTTAATCTACAGCAATGCATCATGTTCTATAAGATCATCATATGATTGTAGCGTCGCTGTCTTGTGAGAACCACGTATCTCTAAAAAGTATTCAAACTTTTCATGGTTTCCCAGCCCTGTTTTCAGCTCTGTGACGATGCATTTTCCAGCTGATCCAAGAGGCTTTTTTAAAGACTTTATTTAGCTTAAGAAGTAAAATTACCTCAAAAGACAAAGCAACACTTCATCCTTTAGTTTATCACAAATGTTCAACATGGAGATACACTGTTTTCACTGGACAGGAAGAGGATGAAAAACATATGAAAAGATACTAAAGCGGTCAGGCAGCAGAAAATGGAAATATTAAAGTAAAGTACACATAGGCGTAATTTACAGGGAGTCCATTCTATGCTTCTTCCAAAGTTTTTTGTCGCTTTTTTCAAGGTTTTTGTCGGACAATTTGCAGAAAGGGTTTGGGCTTTTTCTGACATTTGTCACCTTTTGACATTGAGGTTTTTTTTTGACAATTCTTTCGAGATTTTGTCTCTTTTTTTGAGTTGTTTTGCTAAGATTTTTTGTCCCGGGACTTCCGTAGATAGTTGGAGATCTCAACCCCCTCCCCAATGTTGAACCCAAAGTTAGGCCCTTGAACGTACAAGTACCTCGAATTTGTACAGTAGATCTTGTTGTTTTTAATCATATATTTTATCTGGACAAAATTATGATTAAATCATCAGAGCTCGAGGCACACCACTGAAACAGAACCGAGCTAGCAATGAACTTAGTTGCATTCCACCACTGTGTTAGCTGCACATTTGGTTAATTGGTCTGTTTATCTCCACTGTAGCAACACTGCAGGTACATGACTGGAAATCTTGCATCTGTAATCAACACTGAGTACTCTGACCAGATTCAAAAGGTGTTGCAGAGTGCCGGTCAAAAGTCTAAACAGATATGGGTTGGAGGCTATAATACACCAGAGGTATGTCCTTCATCATTACACCAGGTCTGACAGTGTTTTTTAAACAGCATTTTATTAAATAATGTTAATTCAAACAAATATTCTGTGCCTCACAGCGTTCTTGGTCCTGGACCGATCCTTATTTATTTCACGGATTTCATGACTGGTGTATCCACTCCGATGTGGAGCCCGAGAACCCCACTGTGGAGTCCAAGAACCACTGTCTACAAATAACCTTTGAAGGTAAAGCAATCAGCATAATGTGTGAGTGGCGTCATTTTCCCTGAAATATTTACATAGTGTCTGTCTAGCCCTACATGGTGATGGATCATTTGACCGCTTCGGTAGAATCGGTAGATCATACCTGCCAACATTTGGTTTTCAAAATCCGGGAGATTTGTACGGGGGCATGGCACACACTGTTATGTGTACTCTAATGTTAAGTGTATTATTTACATTGCAATATAAATGAAAACATAACTTAATTTATTAATATAAGGGAACATGCCTGCCACACTCGCAGTAAAGTTGTCACAAAACGCAAAAGGAACATTTTTCTGTGCTACCAACATTGTTGTGCGCTTGCGACTTACAATGACTTTCAAAGATGCATAACAGCTAAAAGTGTATGTACTATACAGGATGTACCCTATTATACTTCATCGACAGGAATTGATAGGTCAAACAGCTACCCACAAATAGTCTATTATAAACAAAGCATCAGGCTGTCTTTGAGATTTCACATGAACAACGGTTAAAGTTACTCAGGCTACCGAAGAATACCATAATTCTTCCGTTCAATTGGGCCTAAGCGATACACCCCAAGCTTCTATGCTTAATAAACAGCCATGTATATCGGCTCTTCCAGTCTCTCCACTGCTGGCTGTTCCAATTTAACGGGAGAGAGAAGCAAGAGGAGTTAGAATCGTGACCTGGGCCTGTGACGAGCTGTTACCACCACCTTCAGCCAGAGAGGACATTATTTATTCAGCTTCTTCTTGCGTTGTCACCCCGGCGGGAGGTCTGCCAAAAGGGCTTACAGCAGCTGAATCGGTTGTGCTATTAACATCATCGCTAGTCCAACACAATTTCTTAGTAGAACCAAAATGAATTAAACTGCATTGTTTTCTTTTTGCCATGGCTATATGATGCTGCAGAATAGATTTCAAGGACCGATTAATGGCCTCCAACGTTTATATTTTTTCTACGAATATTTGAGTTAACATGCATAGATATACAGGTATATTAGTATATATATATATATATATATATATATATATATATATATATATATATATATATATATATATATATATATATTTAACAATTGAATTTGCACCGCAATGCGGCCACACCTTGATGCTCTTGACAAGAATAGCATGTATAGTTATTTTTATTGATGTGAAAAAGTTTTAAATCGCCATCATGCATGAATGAATGATATTTTTGCAATAGTATACATAATATTCCACGATGATCACATTACAGAAAACTGAGATTGCACGTCTAAATGACACATTGTCAATATTTTTAGAGACCCCCCAAAATTTCACAAATCACGTTTTCAGGGGAGCCCACGTCTTATTAAGGGGAGCCGATCTCCCCCTAGCTCCCCCGTAGTTCGCACCCTGATTATGGGAAACATAACTGGAGTGTTGGCAGGTATACGGTAGATTCAGGTGTGAAGTTGCAACATCGTTGCATTTTTCATTTGGTTTGGTTAGGGTTCACACTACACTTTGTCAAACACCAAACATAGTAAACATGTGTCACACAGTCGAAACGGTCACTGGTCTATCAGACAGAAAATCTGAGTGAAACTTGCCGACACTTCCAGTCTCAGAAATAATTAAATTTATAACGTCTTAGGTTTTCTGGTTTTGCTTCAGTGTTTCTAATATTTTAGAAGAAGGCAAACAATATCAGCAGCTGACAGACGGCGAGTGAAGGAGGGATAAGTCTATGACTGATGAGAGATTGATTGTGTTGGTATTACACAGACGACAAGCGATGTATGGTCATAAGTTAGGGAGTTAGGGATTTGAAAAGTTATCATCCCTCAAGTCATCCATTAATTGTGTGCAAGGTTGAAACGACAGTCTAGTAAATGCACTGTTTTTGGTTCGGTTTGGGTCAGATCACATTCTCACCTAAAGTGAATCAAACTCTGGTGCACTTTGAAGCAAACTGAGACCCCCGTTTTCAAGCGGACCAGAGTTCGGTTGGTTGGTCCACACCAGAGTTTGAATGAGCTTTCACACCATCCCAAACAAACTGGTCTATCCAATGAAACGCCCCAGGGTTTGATTCAAAACAGACTGTGTGACAGCAACCTAAGTTTGTGCTGCACTTACTGACTCCTGTGTTTTTGGTACTTACAGAAAATGCGTCAGGATGCTTGGACGACATGCAGTGTGATGCTGAGCTCCCCTCAGTCTGCAGCATTATCATCATGTGAATCCTGGGCTGAAAAAGAGGCAAGATCCATCTGTATCTTACAGCTTTATTTCTTTTCTCTTGCTTTAATGCTTCTTAAGGAACGAAGTCAACTGACCCAAAGAGGAGCTGAATTGTCTCTTAGAGTCTGTTTACACTTGGTTAAAATGAAGTAATCCGAGGACAAGTTAACAGCTGAGATACATCGCTGTTCACATCTGTGTCTATCATGCATCTCCAGCTGACCACTTGTGTTCACATTTCTTTTCTGCCTACATCACTGCCAAAGGTATATATATATATATATATATATATATATATATATATATATATATATATATATATATTAACATATATACATGCACACACACACATATATATACGTGTATATATCATGTATATATATAGCTGTGGCAGTGACGTAGGCAGAAACGAAATGTGAATGTAGCTGATTAGCCTAAGGCATGGTCTAAAACTCTTTATACAGATTTTTCTAGATGTCAATGGGAGAAATGAATGGGAAATTTACTTCAGGATCCCAAGGCCTCTCGTAGGAGGGGCGAAGCAATTGAGCTCTATTGTGTTCAAATTTCGTTTCTGCCTACGTCACTGCTACAGCTATATATATATATATATATATATATATATATATATATATATATATATACTGTATATATCGCTGTCAGCTGAATCAAACACATCTCCTTCCAAATGGCAAAACTATGGACTATCACCAACAATTTGTCCAATTCATTGTAAAATGGGCCAGTTATAGAGGGTTGTCACACTGTCACCGCAACAACAACCTGTCCTGCATTGATAACGTATTTTCCTGTTAATGCCTTGTCAGGGACACATCAGGGCGCATTAGCGTTTACACTACAGAAAAAATGTGGTCAAATGCGTCACAGACCACCTCGGCAAGTGGTTTGAGTGATCGGATCACAATGCATCTTGGTTTAACACTGTCCACTCGTGATCTGATCGCCCAAGACACATTTTATAAAACACAGCGTAACCAGGATCTTATATCTCATGACTTTAAAAAAGAGCAGACCGAATGCTTTTAGCACAACTTTAGTCTGCTTTAGTAACAGACTGGCAATTACTCAAGTGGAAATATGGAAAATGATCCTGAATTCGATACGAGACAACAAAAAACATTTGACACCCGATTTTGAGAGAGTAAACTATCATAAAAAGCGATGAGGCAGCATTTATTTGTTAACAGCCAACTACTAAAAACAACAATTTTTTTTATCTATACAGTTTTGATGAGTTGCCTGTAGAGCATTTAGCTGTAATTTGTGTTTTTCTGCAGCCTAAGAGACATGTAAACACAAAGTTTGATTCAATCAGAGAGTTGATGATGTGTTTCGGCGGTGTTGGCCTGAGGAGGTGAGGACAATGGCGGACACATTTGAATACATACCCAGTTCCGGCCATGGACGGACAGTCAAACTGTGGACTTCTGAACAACACAGACATTTAAAACGACCCCTCCTTCTTCTTCAGTGACATTTTGCAGAAGTACACAAGCTCTGAATTCTAGCTGCTGGATGAAAACCCGACCTCACTGAACATTCCCTCACAGTACTAAACCTGAAACATGAGCTTTTTTTTTTCAAATAAGAAAAGTTGGGTTCCTTTTGTTGGCTTGAACAGATGTGGTTATTAAATACTACACCTGTGTTTAACTCTGATTTATTTTCAGACAGTAAACCTTTGTTTCTTCTCTCATTGTAGCGTTATAGATAATTGAGATCAGATTGTGTTGTTGGACATGGACATGGTTTAAATTGAAAGACTTGTTGGAGATTCCACAGTAACTCTTTGTAGCTTTAAAGTGAACAAACTTTAAACAAACCGTTTTGGAGACTCAAATTCCTGTTTCTTTTAATTCGGAGCGAGGCAGAAGGGGTCATGTAGAAAATGTAGTGTGTATGCGCAAAATAATAAACTGTGGTCTCAAATTATAAAATCATGCTTTTAGGCCAAACATTAAATGGTACGGTTTAATATTTTTATAGACAGAATCTGAAGTAATTTGTTTTCTGATGGATGCAGGTGTCACTGAGAGTCAACACATTCAGAGTCAACACTGTTCACATTCAAGCAAGCTTTATTAATGCTATAATGCAGATTGATAACATGAGATATGAGCTCGGCTATATACAGCTCTGCAGGTACGTGTGGTTGTCGAGAACAAGTACACACACTGTGTGGATATACACTCTATACAGCATTCACCAACAAAAAGACACATTAGTTTGTAAGTCTGAGCAGGATTTACATCAGCATCTCATTTTGTCTCCATCTTGTGGTATTTTTGGTTAAATTCAGTTTGGGGACATAAAATGTAAAAACAATCTGAAAAACCTGACTTCATTTCGACTAAAATAATCTGGTTCATTTGTTTTACGACAGATCTAATAATCAGTTTTTGCTTTAACCAGGTTATAATTGAATTGATTACGTCACGTGCAACTTAAACTTCATTCTTCTGTAGCGCTCCCCGTTTCGTCCGTTTGTGTTCATTTTCAAGCTTATATGAGTTCATCTCAGTAGCTGCAAGAAACAAAAGAACAACAAAATCAATCACTAATTGATCATTAAACCTACATTGTGTAATTGTTTGAGTTGATTCTTAGCAAAAAAAACTTTGTTCTTTCACAAATATGTGCTCATTCATGTGTAATTACTTCCCCCAACTAATCAATGTATTCTCGTAAGCGTTAGAGAATTTTTGTGTTTTACAATCATTCAGAATACATACGAGCGAGTCGCTGGAATGACGGCCGGCATGTTGTGCCTCCATCTTTAAAATACATCAGCCAAAGAGGGACATACCTCCGCCTTTTGCCCTTTTACACTCAGTTGCACCATGACGAATGCCAGGGGGAGATTACAGGCAAAGCATCAAGACTAAAGTTAATATTGGAATATAGCAGTTAAAACGTGATCGGAATGGGAGGGGCTAGAAAGTAATATTCAGTTGGTTGTCATATACTATTTCACCGCTAGATGGGAGGAATTATTAAACAATGTAGCTTTAAAGATTGGCAGATGATGTTAGATACTAGGTTGAAAATATATTATCAGTTCTCTCTTTTCTGTCATATTGAAAGGAACCACAAGGTTTTCTAAAAAGTTTAATTTTTACAGCTGTGTTCTGGGGAACAGCCCCCTGAATTTATTCCATCAGTGGGATATATAGTAGTGGGATATATTTTCTATGAAGAGTTTATTTGGGTGCCCATACACTGCCAGTGGCTCGATGGTGTTTTAAGCCCCCAACGTCTCCTTCCAGGCAGCGCTGTGACCGTGGACTTCAAGGCACCTAACCCTAACCCTCATCATAACCACTGCCTAATCCTAGTGCCTTCCAGGCAGCGCTACCTGGAAGGAGACATTGTTGGCTTAAAACACTGATAATCCTGCCAGTGGAACAGCCAGTAAAAACACAGATTAAGGGCAAAGATATAAAACCAATTGTTTTATATCTATGTGGTTTGTTTGTCAATCTTTTAGAAAGAGCCACATGAACTCAAACCATTTTCACACAACCCTAACACATTTATGTCATTTAACTTTAAAGGTTTAAGGTAAAAGGTACATACGAATCCATTAATTGAATCTATTCTTGAACAATCAAAAATGACAACTTTTTTTTCATTAGTGAAATATGAATTGAAGAACTGATTGATGTTACAGAGGTTAGGTTTGAAATGCATTCATTTGATATATCTGTACTCACATATCTGAATAATAATGTCAAAAATGTGATTTTAAAATGTATAAGTTACCAATAAAACAAAAACCTTTGTAAGGTGAATCTGAATTGATTGACACTCCCTCTGTCTGCAAAATTAGTAATGCCACAGTAGAGCTCAAATGAATTAGTCACAGGTCTTCAACGTTTTTTAGGCCAAGGATCCCGTAAGAGAGACGGAGCAGGGACCCCCTACTACATATAATATATAAAATGTAGTTGCATATTAAACTGGAACTGCAATAGCGTGTAGGGCGGCCTAAAGCCTTTACACATACCTTTTTATGGTGCATACAATACTAAGCTTTTAAAATAAAAATTGTTGGCAAATTCATATATTTACATCATGTTTTAATGTTAAAATGTGGAACAGTAAATCCTGAACTTAACTGTATCTGTGAATGCCCAGTAAGCCTATCATCAATGGTGTGTACATTCAAAAACATATCTTTACTGATAATATGTTGGATTCATGTTAATGTATATTTTCAGATATATTTAAATTCTTTTTTTTAAACCATTGAACAATAATTTGGCGACCCCCCCTGCAGCAACTCTGAGGACCCCCCTATGGGTCCCAGACCCCCTGTTGAAGAGCTCTGGAATAACTGAAGAAAGAAAGTGTTTCTTACGACGTCATGGTGCATCCGGACACGTGAGCGGCGGTGCCGGTGTACTGGACGTCACAGCGAACTACGTTGTTGTTGAAGTTGGACTCTGGAACCTGCTGCCGGGGGTTTACTGTCACCTGTCAGGACAACACAACGGTCATCAGTGCATCAGGTCACCTTCCCTTGAGTTTTAAGGGTTATTTTTCTTTATTTTATCGCTCTCATCACACAAAAAGACCATGTGTAAGTCCGTTTCTCAATACTTTCGGACTTTCCTACCCCTATCCTCTCAGCTCCGAGCCCGTTGGTTCCTAGTGAAGACGCACATCTTTAAAAAAACACCTCCTCACAAATATATAGTTTAATTATTTTTTTAAAACCTCAGTTATTTCCTAAAACAGCTGGTCACTGTATTTTATTTTTTTTTTAGAAAACGTTACTCAAACGGAAGGAAGTAGTGCATTTGTTGGGGACTATTTTCAGCGGCAGATTACTCATATTGTCAGTTTCACAGCATAAGAGATACTTTTCAGTTTGATAGCATGTTGTGACCGGTTGCCTTTTGGTAAAGTGTTTGAGTGCAATACACAGTTGTTTTATTTTTAGGCTTTCATTTCCTCTAGACAGCTGAAGACTGAGGGGGGAATTACATGCAGCAAAGGGACACAGGTTGGAGTTGAACCCGCAGCCACTGTATCTAGGAGTAAACCTCTATATATGTGCGCCTGCTCTACCATCTGAACTAACCCAGCAATACACAACTGTTTGAAATGTTCTGTATTTTTATGATGAAAAGAGTTTCGCAAAGTTGCCAGTGGGCAAAATGCTTCCGTCAAAATAAATGAAAAAAAACGGATCCTGATGCATTTGGTTTTTTTTTCCCTGATGTACCGTTATCACACTGAATCGAGACACCAAAACTGTGGTTTGAACCGAACCGTGACTTTTGTGTACCGTTATACCCCTATTGAATTATAAGGAAAATATAGAGAAAAGAAATTGAACTGAGGATGAGAGATGCAACGTCTTCAAGAACCTTAACAGAGTCCAGTTGCCCTTGAACTGAACCTTCCTTGGATGTTGAAAAAGGTATACCCAAATGTATAGAAGTGAATAGGAAAACACAACTTATCTCTAGAAACACAAAGCCAGTAAATAAAGAATGTTTTGTTTCTCAGCACACTAACGGACCTTGAGGATGTATCTTCCAGGAGAGATGTCAGTGATGTCGATCCACTGACAGTCAATGTCAGCATTGTAGGTGTCATAACAACCTGGACTCAAACCCTGTACAAACACACACACACACACACACACACACACACACACACACACACAAAAGCAAGTTTCAAATGTGTATTTATCCTGTTTGTTATTGATGATTGATTATTTCTGTTTTCTCAGTGTGTTGGTACCTGTGTGTGTGAGGTGCAGGCGAAGCGGCGGTAGTATCCCGGGTCACAGGAAGTGTCCTCCAGACAGAAGCTGGCCTTGTGACCCTCGGCTACCTGGCTATGAGTTTGGGAGTCCAGCAGCTCGTACAGGCTGAACTCGTCCATGCTGTGGAAGTGACTGAACAACAACAACAACAGAAGAAAGACAAAAAGGTATTAACCAGGTAATTCAACAAACACTTATATAAAACTGTTAAAGGTGCACTATGTCTCAAATCATAGGCATTGATCCGCTAGCTGCCTGCCCCCTGAGTACACTGTGAAAAGGCCCGGTCTCGGGAGACAACACAGGGGTCGTAGACGTCAAACAAACACTAGGGGCACAGGCTGTGTACCAAAATACAACACCACGTTCCAGCAGCTACTCTCATATACAACTCTCGCTACTCAATCAACTGCGCACCACCTCCCCAAACCATCTTTTCGGTGATTGGCTGGAACGTGGTGTTGTATTTTGGTGCACAGCCTGTGCCCCTAGTATTTGTTTGAGGTTTATGACCCCTGTGTTGTCTCCCGAGACCGGGCTTTTTCACAGTGTATTCAGGGGGCAGGCAGCTAGCGGATCAATTTGAGACAAAAATTAAATCATGCTGAAACCATGCAGGAACTCAAAATGCACCTTTAACGTTTAGCTACCTACTTGTGACAGCTGTGCCACTCCCAGGCATATCGAGGTTTACTGGGCAGGAAGTCAGCGGTTCCCTGGTTCTTCACCCTCTGAGGAAACCTCAACAAAACTCTGGTGTCATAATCGTGGGAGGACATGGAGGAGCTGGAGGAGGAGAGGTTTATGTTTACAAAATCCCTTTACTGAAACCATTGCAGGGAGAAACCGTATCACTGTCACATCATCACTGGATGGCTAAAATACAACCAAACCATCACTCCATCCACACACAGAATTGTTTCTCCGATCAAACCTTTACAGTCAGTCAGGCCTTCAGCAGTCCCTCCACAAACAGCAAGCACTAGCTCTATAACAGCCTGATAGCTGGTGTTATCTTACGAGGCGAGGCAGTTCTCCTCAGCAGCACAGCGGAGGTTGTACATGGGCATTCTCTGGACGTAGGTGGCGATCTGGATGTAGTATGGGTCAGGAACCAGATCAGGGAGACCTACGAACAGGAACAAGTTCAGATTATATGGAGCTGTCTGGTCTCTGATTGGCTGTTCAGGTACATAAAACAGTCCTTTAGATTTGGAGTCGATTGAAAAAGCATGCTGAGCTGTTTCTGTTAGCCTCTTTTGTTAATATAATACACCAATGGTCTCTCTGCAATGCTGTCTTGTGTTTTTCTTCGGTGGGATAGGAATACAGACTATTGCCCCCTGTTGGTCTGACTCTGGAAAGTTATTTCCACAGAAATAAAATTATTAGCTTTTCCCTAGTCTAGACCTTCCTCCACAGCGCTTCAGAGGAGGGTCTGGCTAGTCCACACAGCAATCTGGGACAGGAGAATAACGTGCTCTGGTTTATTAGCATATCTTAAAACCAATCAAAATCGTCTTGGGCAGAGCTAAGCGCCAGATGGAGCCACGATGCCGCTGCAAAATTGCCTCTGAAAGGAACTTGTTTTGGTGGAACATGTGTACGTTCAAAAGTTGTTTTAGTCGTGCAACAGAAAACTCAGATTGGACAGAAAGTCCAAGATTTACTGTCTAGATTTACCCTGCAGAGATCTGAGGAGCAGTTAACCATAGTCCTCATAAGTCCACCGGAGTTTAGAACGCCAACACAAAGAAAGTGTAAGGTGACGGACATCAGCTGAAAAAGAGGTATATCCAGCGGAATTTCCGGCAGCAACGGAGCAATCCCGGAAGTGATTGTTATATACTATGTTTTCCCTGTCTGCTCAGCAGTGTGTTTTTTCAGAAGATGTGAGGAGACAAAAAGATATATTCAGTTTGTGACACATTCACCCATATCCATGAATCTGTACATCATTGTAAAATCCAGACTATGTGTGGCTGGTTTGACCTAAGTCAGTACTCACGAAGATGCCCAAAGCATATGCTGCTCTACATATGCTAAAGACAAAATTCAGTGGAAGAAAACGTTAAAAATGAAGGCCTGACCGCAGATTATTATTAACTAAGAGCATAACTGGCAGTGCTTCATTTAATACAAAGGAAATGGGTCAATCTTTAAACCATATAATAATAATAAATTGAATTTATATAGCGCTTTTCATGGACTCAAAGTCGCTTTACAGGGCAGGGTAGATTATAAAAACATAACAAAACAAAACGAGCAAACAAAACAAGTAGAACAAAACAAAAACAAAACAAACAAAACATATGAAGTTTAACCTGAATTTAATACAAAGCCTACAGGTATATGTAAAAACTGGAACATCTGTCTTCCTTTGTGATAATGAAAGAGATTACTGAGGGATAAAACTACTGCACAGGAATAACTAGCCTGTTAAACCTGTGATTAAGACACTTCCATGGCCTTGTACAGTTTAATGAAGGATACACTACAAACTCAGTTTTGTTGAACAGAAGAGCCTCCCCTCAGACAAAGCTTGGATAAAGTCCCCCTCTCACTCTCCCCTTAGTTACTTAGTTTCACTCAATTCCTGGATGCCTATTGGATCATCATTATGTTATTTGATCCAATAGACGGACACTCTACAATTGAGCCATGCTATTTTGGACACCAAATACATTTAAAAAAAAACTCTGTCCTAAGCCATTTAGACTCTAGGAGTCTAGGAAACTGTACAGTTCCCCGAAAACTACTGCATCTCTGAAATATCTAACCAAATCACACTTCTCTTATTTTGATACCCAATAATACTTGTTCTTTACTTCCATTCACTGAGTCTCCCCTAAAAAAGTTTGGAGCCCCCTGGTCACTTTGAGAACCTCTGATATAAAGAACAACAGAGAAAATAAAATCAGTAGTTTTATTAATTTAGACAAATGTTTGCAGCCTATGGGCCACACACGACATAGCTAAGAGAAAAGCTTGTTTACCGTTCTGGTGGTAGCTGGTTCCGTATCCGTGCCGGGGCTGAGCCCTGGGTCCGGGTCTGTAGTACGAGTTGTAGTAGTTATAATAGGGGTAATAGTTAGAAGCCTTGTATGGGTTGTATGGATCATCTCCGACCATCATGTCCTCCCGTCTGACCGGGGCAGAGTCTCCGTGCTGCTGAGGCCGCGGCTGTTGACGCATCATCGCGCGTAATTGCGCAGTGCCGCTGGTGACGGGGACCCGCGGGGAGCCCCGGGAAGCGGCGGGGACCGTGTCGTTAGCGCTGCTGAGGAGGACCACAGGGTTACCGCGGCGGGGCGACCCGGGTTGCCTCCTACCGGACGGCTGGTACTGAGAGCCGCGGCTCAGGATGCTAAAAACCTGCCCGTTGTGTTGCCATGTCAACCCCCGCCGAAGCGCATCGTCATCACCTGCAGCCTCCTGAGCGCGAGCCGCGTCCAGAAAACTACAGAGGAAACATAAATGCGCAAAAGACAGCAGCAAGGCGTCAGGGGAGAGTTCCTTCATTATTACAAATAAATTAATGTGACTTTAATTAAGAAAGAAACTATTTTCTTTTCTTCCCCACACACAGCCGCACATCTGAAGAGTCTCCTTCAAGTGTTGCAGCTCAGCAGCTGCTACTGCACAGAGAGAGAGAGAGGAGAGAGAGAGAGAGAGAGAGAGAGAGAGAGAGAGAGAGAGAGAGAGAGATGTTTTGGATGTGGTTTTTGACTCATTTTGTGACCTTAACCCTTTGGCCTCAGGATCAACAACTACCAGATCAAATGTGGAGATCTCTAATAAGTTGCCATTTGGGGCTCGCATCTGTCAAAGTTTTCAAAATGCAGAAAAGAGACAAATGCAAATAGGCTACAAAACACAAACAAATTTTTGCATAGAAATGGAAGTGTGTTTTTGGTACACAGATTTGACTGCTCTGACATTTTAAGAAAGTTTGTTTAAAAGACAAGATGCCAATACAGCAAAACATTGATCACGATAAGTGTTTAGCCTTAAATTAATTTAAGACTGGAGCAGCTGTTTCACACGTTGTCCTGAGAAGTGAGTATAGTTTACAGCTTAGGACCTTTAGTTTTGTTAAAGCTGCATTTGGCAACGTTGCACATAGTGACAGAAAGAGGTGCCTGCCCCTTGATTTAAAAAGATTGTGATGTCAAAGTGTCCTTAAATGGACCGACACGGAGAAGTTTCAAAATGCACGATAAAGTAACTTTTACTGAAAAGAAATGTACCATAAATGTTGAAGATGGATTAAGTATCTGCAGAAAGCTTCAAATCTCTGCAGACTGATTTTCTCAAACTGACGGCTGCCCGGATGGAAGGAAATGATACAACGAGTTGGACAAGGATTTGTTGTTAATGTGCTTAAACTGCTGGATGATCCCTTAAAATCGTATCAGACTGCACTAGAAGTACTGATAAGAGGCAGCTTTATTCTTTATAAAATAAAAAAGTTCTGTTCCTTTGTTTTTTCTCCACAGGATGAGGTGTAATTAGAGCGATGCTTTTGCCAGTTTTTAGTCAGTCTAATTATCTCTGTGGTCAGAACGGCTGAGAACACTGAGAACTGAAGGACTGCGAGTCCAAACTACTACATCTAAAGGGTCCACACAGGATTAAAAAAAGAAAAAGGCTTCTTGGGGTACCAAGAGGTTTAACCTGTTCAATGTGTTCCTTTTAGTCAAGGTTATTACATTTGTTTTTGCAAGTAACAGCTCTATGATCTTCATTTTTCATTCGCTGCAGTTTCTTTTTTCTTTCCTCAACTCTGGCCAAAAACTTGTCTCAGTTTTCATGGGTCAGCTTTATGGCATTAAAGTATCAAACGCTGTGAACCTGTAGGCGTATGTTGCTACCGTACATGTACTTGTTGAGAGGTACAGTGCAATCCATTCATGGTGCTTTTGATGGTTTTATTGGAGATTTACCCCCTCCCCCACTGAGCACTCAGGATGCTTTAAAAAAAAGCTGAAACTGAAGCACTCACCAACTGAGAAGTTTCCTCTTAGAGCACTGTAAAAAAAAAAAAAAACTGCCACCCACATGCTGCAACACACACACATACACACACACACACACACACACACACACACAACACACACACACAGTCAGGTATCTTCATCAGTGGACTTTAGCAGCCTTGAGGACAAACGTATTGATTTCCTTTGGCTAATAACTCAGAATATTAAGTAGCAATATCTTCATCCAGGGTGAAAACAATGAATTTAGCTCACCAAAACATATGGACAAAATGGGGCACCGTCAAAAAAACTACAGGCCATTATAAAATACTAACAGCATTTAACAGCTAAAATGATACAATACAAATACTTTATTCATGTGACCATTCTATTTAAAGTAACAAGCACAGTTTTAAACACAGTTAATTTTGTGAAACAACTATAAGTTTAGACAAAAATTCTTAGGGTTAGTAAAACATCAGGGAATGGCTTAAAATGAGTCACGTAAAATGACTAAATTAAGAACGTAACTTCATGTCGCGGACGTCATTGTGTCACGTACTTAGGTCTGTAAAACTGTTGATTTAAAAAAGTCACAATTGACTTTTGGTTTCACACTCCTCAGTGAAAGTCCTGTGTTTGTTTGGCGGGTTTATACTGTACTTTGCCACCACTCTTCTTTGTTAACTCTTGCGATAATTACTACAGCCACAAGAGGTTGCCAGCTAATTTTCTGGGTGAGGATGGTCTGAAATATTTAGCTTCATATTAGTGTGGGTGTTAATTTCAGTCTGTTGGTTGTTGGATCACTTTGGTCCAGACTGAAATATTTCAACAACTATTGGATGGATTGGGTTGGTTCATTATTCATGTTCCCCTCAGAAGGAATTGTAACAACATTCTGATATTTAATCTAGCGCCACCATGAGGTCAGCACTATAGCATTATATATTTGGTGGTCTATATCCATGACGTTCCACTTCCGGGATTGCTCCGTTGCCGCCGGAAATTCCGCCAGATGTCACTCTTGTCAGCCGGTTGTCCGTTACCTTCCGCTTTTTTTTGTGTTGGCATTTTAAACTCGGGTGGATTTCTGAGGACTATGGTTAACTGCTCCTCAGATCTCTGCAGGGTAAATCCAGACAGCTAGCTAGACTATCTGTCCAATCTGAGTTTTCTGTTGCACGACTAAAACAATTTTTTTGATCTTCCACCAAAACAAGTTCCTCCCCGAGGCTATTTTGCAGAGGCACCATAGCTTCGTAAACCAGAGCACGTTTTTCTCCCATCCCGGAATGCTGTGTGGACTAACCAGACCCTCCTCCGCAGCGCTGTGGAGGATGGTCGGGCAAAGCAAGACTATATATTTTGTTTACTGCTAATTAGTAAATGTTAGCATGCTAACAAGTTAAAGTAAGATGGTAAACCTACTAAGCATTAGCATGTTGTTGTATGCTGCTGTCTTGGCCAGGACTGTTTTGTCAAAGAGAATCTAAATGGGAAGAATCCGGGTAAAAAAAATAGAAGATTGTTAGCATTGTCATTGCGAGGATGTTAGCATATTAACATTAGCAATTAGTTGAAAGCAAAAACATGAAACGTGTTCAGGCTGCAGATAGATTTATTTAGACAAAATCATTCAAACAGGTTCTCAGTAAGGGCTTAAAGACAGAATAAACATGCCATGGTTGAACCGTGAGCATGTTGTTTACACTTTGTTGTCCTGTAACTTAATGTACAGGACACATATTTGGCATTGTCTGTCTCCACAGTTCTGTAATGAACTTGTTAATTGTCTCCTGAGGCAGCAGCTGGTGCAGCTAACTATCAGCCACTTAATCCACTGTGATTCATCCGGCTGGAAAAGCGCCGCGACCGCCCTCTCCCTTTTTTTTTTTTGCAAGTCACGTTAACCAAGACATTGATTTTTGTCGAAAACTTGGTCTCGCCTGACACATTAGATACACGTAAATCCCCAAATGTTTAGCTATGTTTAACTATTACTTTAATCCTTGATCATTTTGAAAAAAAAGTGAAATTAGCTTGGGGAAATGCTCACGTCTTGGCCAAAGCATTTATTGGCTTTGTAGAGAGTATTCCCGTATTCATCAATACACTGAGCTCTTCTCAATTTCAGCATCTAGTGGCCATTAGTAGAACTGCAGCTTAAAGCACCTAATTGGCTCCAACATTCGGCCATGGTGGTTTTCATTTGCAACTTCAGATACTAATCTGTAATTGATGTCTTCCTATGTCTTTTCTTTGCCGCGTTTCTTTTTAATTTTTAGACTGTACAACTGTGTTTATAAGGGTGATATGACAAAACTACATAGGACTTTACTACATATGAAAATATACTGCTGAATCCAAGTTGAAACACTTGGGTTCTGTGTAACAGGAGAAATGTTAACGCTACGTTGTTTCCTCCAGTAGCAGTACGTAGCCACACAGTAGCTAGCAGCTCAGCTAGCTAGCTTGCAGCAGAAGCACATGTGCGCAGTTAAACCGATTCCTTAATGTTAAAGGAAAAAGTGATCAAGCTGAACAGCAACTCCTTTTTTATGACATTTGTGTAAAGATCAAAGGCAGGCCGACTTTATCGCAGCGCGTGCACTTCCCTCTCAGGAATACAAGGCAGCCGCTGCTGTTTCCAATGAGAAGCAGGTGTCGGCCTGATCTGAGCGGGTTTAAACAGCTTCATAATGAGGGCTGGCCGCCTGGAGGGGCCTCCTGCACACAGGGCGCATAAAGAGCCATGGAAACACCAAACACAATAGCACTGCCTTCATCACCACCAACATATTCATCACCTTTAGTGTGTGTTTGTGCAAAAGACATTGGAAGAAAGAAGAGATTGTACAAAAACAAATATCAAACATTCATACATCAAATATGAGTTTAAGAGGGACGAAGTGAGCAAATATGTAAGTGAAAGTGTTTGTTGAGTCCCCTACAAAAGCCCTCAACAGCCTGTCCTACAAAAGCCATTTATTGGCACTTACCCACTGCTAGTACCAGCTCTGCTTGGCTCGACCCGACCGCAGTGCCCTGACCTCCATTTTTCATTGCAGATTTAGTACCGCCTCATGCGTGAGGCGAGCATGGCTGGTCGTCATGGAAAGCAGGAAACTGCTGTGACCTAACGCGACACACACACAGAACGTCGAAGGTGTGTTGTTTTTGATTCTCTGTATGTGGTTGTTGCCACAGCCGGAAGACAAATTTTGTTTCAAAAGAAGCTGGAGGCAGCAAATAAAAAACACCGCTGGCTAAACTATTTAAAAATGGCGAGTGTGTTCAGGACACCCCCGTCTGTCGCTAGCAATGATGACGCAGTGATTAGAGACGATTCTCTCTCTCGTCACCTTTTGGTATCGACTCAGGTCGCTTGGAACCTCGACGGAGGCAATACTCAAAAATTTACCTGTTAGCTATACTTAACAAAAAAGGCAAGTCGAGGTGAGTCGAGCAGGTACCATGTAATGAGAAAATACCATGAGACTGATGTTGGTGAGCATCACACCTGCATTCAGCAAATCAGATACGTGAGGCGTGACTAAACTTAAATCCAATGTGGTGTCAAACTATACTATGCACAGTTAAACAGTCTTTTTTGTTTTTTTGACAAATTAGATAGCACACTGCAATATCATGGGTTTAAAATGTGAAGACCTTTCCTTGAACATGACACAGCCACATCACAAGCTCACAAACAAAACAAGGATGTAAATCTGATCTGGATATATTAGGGTGACCATATTTTGATTTCCAAAAAAGTGGACACTTTTGGACAAAAATTCAGACAGGCTTAATTAATGGTTAATGAACATGCTTTATTATGCCTCGATGGTGCAAAAATAACTTTGTACAATAACTTAACAACCTGTAACAAAATAATATCTCTCTTTTAAAATAAATAAATAATATGAAATAATGTTCTAAATATGACCTCTTCTGTGTTAGAAAATCCAGCTACAACAAAATATGTCTTAATACCTTTTCAATGTAATAAGATAAATAATAAAGACACTAAAACATATGTGCCAGCTTTGCACACGGTGCACTCCGCCTCCCACTAGTCCGGTCCCGGCGGCAGTCGCGATGGGACTTTTGTGCAGTTCAACTGTGAAGCTGCACTAAGTCTTGTTTTATGGTTGTACGCAGGCTCCACGCAGAGCTTTCGCCGTAGCCTGATGTTAATACTTGTGCGCTGGTGTGTGTGTCGAGCCGGCATGTCTGTGTGTGTGGGGAGTGGGTGATAGAGCAAGGGAGAATTAAGGGAGAGTGACAGCGAGCAAGTACGACTCTAGAGTCATAGCGAGAGAAACAAAGTGTCTCCCCTGTGTTTTCTGACCACGGTGGGAAAACTTTAGCAGGAAACGCTGCAGCATTTTGTGTACAATGCTGCTCCGCTGTCTGCTCTAGTCCCTGTATATGTGCGTCGCAGAGCCGCCCACAAAGCAGCCGCTCGGGAATTACGTCACACAACAAAGTACCGTAGTACACTGTGCAAAGCGCCACTCAATTTAAGTACATGCGTAATAGACCCATGAAAAACAATGAAAACCGGACATTTTCATGAATTTATAAAACCCGCCCGGATCCCCCGGACAGTATGTAAAAAGTGGACATGTCCGGGCAAAAGAGGACGTTTGGTCACCCTAGGATATATAAACTTTTGATGGAGCTAGGCTAGAAGTGTCTCCCTGCTTCCGGTCATTGTGTTAAGCTAGCTCTGTTCATCAGTTTCAAACTGATATCCATCATCTCATATGACTCTGGGAAAGACGGCTAACACCATATTTAAAAACTAGACAGTTTCTGAAAAAAATTAAGTGTGTTTGCAGCTTTGTGTTTGTCCCAGGCAACCTGATTTCAAAGAAATAAGTGACAGCGACGGAAAGTCTGGCGTTCGAGTTGAGACGTGGGGCCCTTGTAGCATGTAACCCTTCCTCTATATCACTTACTTGGTCAAAACCTTTTAATGGGTACATGACTAGTCACTTCATCTGTCAGTCAGTCAGTCAGTCAGTGAGAGAGAACAGCTTGTTCCTCCTGTAAAGCAACTGTAACAGAAGCTAATGGAAGCCAGACTCAATAAAAACACTGTAAACCACAACAGAACCTGATTCCACATCAGTCAGTTGAACCCTGGCCTCCACACACCTTCCATTAAACATCAGAGAGAGCAGGCTCATATTTCCGTGTTGCGTCACTGTACTCTCCAGACTTCACCTGCCAATCAAAGAGTGGAGGTGAATTTTTAGCTTCTGTCGTTGCTCGGGTTTGATGCCCTTTTGTCCAATCATGCTAAATTAATTAGCTATAGAAAGTGTTAACTATCCAGATTATTTTTGCATTGTTGTCTTGAGTATTTTTCAAGCCATTTCATAATAGAGTGCCTAAAAATCTGTACATCATTTGGGAAACTGTAGGGATTATCATAAAGTGGGCGTGTCTGTTAAGAGGAGACTCGTAGGTATGCAGAGAACCCACTTACATTCAGAATCTGGCGGTCAGAGGTCAAGGGACCCCTTTGAAAATGGCCGTGCCAGTTTTTCCCTCAACACAATTTAGTCTACTTTGGAGCGTAATTTAGCCCTATCCCGACAAGCTAGCATGGACTAGCATACAAATGGATTCCTAGATTGTCTAGTTTTATATGATACCAATATATATTTCCTAGCTTTAAAAACAGAGCCAGCTACAGCCTCTGAAAGACAGTAAAGTTGTCCTAAAAGATTAAAAGATTTTGAGAAAACATTGGAGCCCCAGAAGGCACCCCCTCACTCCGCCCCTCACTCCGCCCCTGGATGAGACTGTTCTCCTGTTCTAGAACAAAGAACAGGAGGCAGCCTGTAAACCCCCTGATGACCGATCAGGTTCTAGGGTTCGGGTAGACCCATGAAGACCTCTAGTGGAGCGTGGGAATGTGGCTGAAAGGAAGGACCACAAGGCAGAGGACGTGACATGGTCAGTTGCTAAATCTTTCTTGCCAAAACATAGCCAAATCATTTTGCACAACAACCATTCCCTATCTTTATTCCCATGTTGATATGTGAGTCTATTGGAAAGCCACAATCAGACACAGAAGATTTACAGTAATGAGATTTTAGCAAAAATACATTTTAATAAGAACAAATGAATGAGAAAATCCAGCCTAAGCCAATTCACACTAAATCAAAGCATCGTCATCAGTTCATCGTAGTCATGATTCTGTCCTTGCATGCTCTGAGAACTCTGAACTTACAAAAACCTGTCCCTTCATGCACTCAATTTCAGCCTGTTGGACTCTCCTTAGTTCCTTGGATAGGATTTGTCGACGTGACAAAGTTCACACCAAAGAGATAAAAATAATCCTTATCTTGACCAAACCTCCTCACTCATTCAGGAGCACAACAGCGAGCAGAGCCGCACCAACAATTACAGCCAGGTTGGGTTTGGCTGGGCCTACTCTAGCATCACACCCCTGAACAAAAGCTTTTATAAAAGCTGCTGTCACGCCGCCCAGCGTTGTTTTTACATGTCTGTCCAAAACTCATTGCGTTGCTTATTTTTAGACTCTTTATCCAACCAACCATGAGTCATTTATTTTTCATATCTGAATCTGCACAGGGCTTTGGCGACATTAAACAGTTTTTCCACATCAAAATGAAACTTAGACCATCGTTTATACCCCTGGGTCTTGCCTTTTGGCCCTGAACCACCCTTACAAAAGCTGCGGTCACTGAGCCCACATCTGCAAACAAACCTCTGCTTTTGGTTTCTTTCTCTGTCAATTTAGCTTTGCTTCCACCGAGGACAATTACAGCGAGTGTGGCTCTCACAAAAACGAGTAGCTCTGTCCTGCAAATGTTTTGTAACATCTGACCATCATTATCCAAATCATGCAGCTACTGATACCTTCTTTTCAAAAGAGAAACATGATCTTGACACCAAGATATCTCTCCCATTGCTGCTTTAATGATTCACGTTTTCAGGTTGTGTATCCACTTTGGCTTAACAAAATCTACATAGGCTACCTGTAGTTACTGGGATCAATCAACAGGCCTTTTGATAGATTTGCAGAGCTGGGGTATAGATTTGTAAGGGTATATGTTCAGACTGCAGGCAAATCTGATTTGTTTTTCAAATCAGACCTTTCATTTGCAAGTGATCATATCAGATTTGTGTGTCAGCAACCTGGATGGGCTTCTGTCCTGATAAGTAAATATGTAGCTACACATGTGACAAGTATTTCCTTTGCGGAAGCATTACAAATGGAGGTCCATCATTTTGGCCTCCAAACAATCACGGCAGGCAAGTCGCGGTGCAGACAATTTATTTCAGCTTTTGTCCACAGACTGTTGATCTCCTCCGTATTGTCCTCAATAGCATGCTTCTAGTAGCAGCATGGATTCTGCTCAGCACTTCCATCACTCTGGTTTGACGTCATTATGTGTCACTTTGTGAAGCAAAAGACACTTTGAAATCCGATTTAAGCAGCCAGAGTGGCCAGTCTAATACACATCTGTACAATTCATATTGGAATCACATTTCAAACTACCTTCAAATGTGGTTTGGATCCGATTTGCAAAAGTCGCATTTCTTGTTGTTCTTGTTTTTTTTTGTGCTATCCAGACTTTCAAAAATAAATCTGGGTATGCCGAAAAGAAAAAAAAAAAAAAAAAAGATTTGGGCTGGCAGTCTGAACATGGACTAATAGGGTTTGATTTTAGAAGCTTTTCACCAAAAGAGTGTTAAGTGAATGAGTGTAAAGTGAAAAGGGGTCGCTTGTACTGACCTTCAAAACCCTTAGAGACTATAGCTAAAGTAAAACACTAGAGAGTTGACCTTATTGGTGTCAACATAGAATGAGACAATCAGCATGTTGGCAGTTAAAGGTGCTCTAAGTGATGTGACACGTTTTTTAGGCTACAATATTTTTTGTCACATACAGCATACAGTTAAGTCATGAATATGCATTGTGGAAGTAGCCTACGT